>NW_026611040.1:340383-349669 GCF_026745355.1 Beta vulgaris subsp. vulgaris | reverse complement strand
AAGTTCCTGGAATACGAAGGGGAATAAAATTCTTGTCAACAACCGCACTATTAATCATACGGGATAAACGCTCAAGGCAGAGGACAAATAAATAGGGGGATAGGGGTCCCCTTGACGAATGCCACGAGAGGGCAGGAAGGATTGGGTAATCTCACCATTCCAAAGACAAGCAATGGAAGAGGTAGTAATACATGACATAATGAGCTTGACGAGTAATTGAGGGAAGCCAAAACCTAGCAAGGTATCCCTAATAAAACCCCATTCAAGGCTGTCGAAGGCTTTGGTTAAGTCAATTTTAAGAGCCATGATATTCTTACCTCTCTTGGCTTTATTAAAAATATGGGCAAGCTCTTTGGTAATGATAATGTTTTCATCAATTGTTCTCCCCGGAACAAAACTGGTCTGAACTGGATCAATAAGCAAAGGAAGATAAGATTTCAAACGAGAAGCAATGATCTTTGTTATGAGTTTATAAATGGTATTGCAAAGACCAATGGGGCAAAATTCTTTGATGGTAGTGGGGTGGGGGACCTTGGGGATCAAAGAGAGATAAGTTTGGTTAATTTCGGGGGGGATACTACCAGACTGGAAGCAGTGAGCAATAAAAGTCGTGATCTGGGGCCCAATATCCTCCCAGAAGTGTTTGTAGAAGATAGGTTGAATACCATCAGGCCCGGGACATTTAGTAGGGCCCATTTGGGAAAGACAATGAAGGATTTCATCAGAAGAGGGGGCCTGAATCAGTAAAGGGAGAGAATGAGAAGGAAGGAGGATTGAAGATGTGAAGGACGAGGAAAGGGGGTGAGAGGAATGAGAAGAAGTAAAAATATCCCTGAAATAGGTCATAGCCATATCTTTAAGAGCAACTCCATCTTGAATAAGATTGCCATTGGAATCTTGCAGACTGACGATTTTATTTCTGGTTTTTTAATCTTAGCAATAATATGGAAATATTTAGTATTATAATCCATATTTTTGCGCCAATCGAAGCCAGCTTTCTGAGCCCAAATTACTTTCTCAACATGATGAAAATAATCTAAGTCCGAAAGTAGTTGTTGCTCAAGATTTGAAAGGAAATCAGAATGACGGGAAGCAAGGGCATTCTGAATTCCATCCAGGAGAGCTAAGATAATTTTCTTTTTTCGTAAAATATTGCCAAAAATATTATGATTCCAATGAGAAATAGAATTATGAAAATTTCGACTTCCTTGGAGAAAATCAACTAGTGGAGAATTCCAATTATTTGTAAAAAAATCTTTAAAATCTGGGTGATAAATCCAAGCTTCTTTACATCTAAAAGGAAAATTAGAAACACTTGCATGCATGAAGTCATCAGTAGAAACGAGGATGGCGCAATGATCCGAGTGAGTTTGTGGTAGATGAATTACCTTAGTTGAAGGAAAAACATCCAACCATGTAGGGTTAAGCAGAGCCCTATCAAGCCTTTCTCTAATCAGAGCCAAACCTTCACGAGCGTTACTCCAAGTGAATGGATTCCCATGGAACCCCACATCAACAAGAGAAGCAGCGTCAATAAAGTTATCAAGGTCTTTACATTGTGAATCTCTAAAAGGACGACCACCAATTTTATCCGCTTGGCTTGTAATCTCATTGAAATCACCGAGAACAAGCCATGGAGTATCAGTAGGAGGGAGATTGTTTTGCATGTCATTCCAAAGGAGATGCCTGGCTGTACTGGAACTTGGAGCATGCATACCCTAATAAGAACATCAGGCTTATTAGGACTAAAGTGGAACAAAGAGTGGAAATAATTCGGTTTTTCATTATACAAGACTAAATCAACATTATTCTTCCAGAAAAGCGAAATACCACCACGGAGACCAGACGACGGAATTGCCTTAAAGTCTATTAACCCTAGATGACGACAAACTTGTCTCGCTCTAGACTCATCAGATTTTGTTTCTAAGATAATAAAGATCGACGGATTTTGTGCCTGAATGATAGTGAGTGCATGGAGGATGAAAGTATCAGAGGAACCACCTCTAATATTCCAGAGAATAATTTTAATATTAGGGTTGGGCATGGGTTTAGGAGAGTCCGAAATTTTAGCTTTACCATGAGGTTTAGGAATGAAGTCCTCACAATCATTCCAAAGAGGGCTCTGATCCAATTGCCAGATTTCCGTGATCGATAGAGGAGTCACATAGGAGAAGATATCTTTGGATTGGTCAGAAGTTGACAAAACCGGAACTCCACTTGAAGTCCTACAACTCCTTCGAGGGTTGTGAAGGAGGTCAATCTGTTTTTGGTAAGGGCCATATCGTGGCCTATACTTACGAGG
The DNA here is from genome assembly GCF_026745355.1 of Beta vulgaris subsp. vulgaris. Taxonomy (NCBI): domain Eukaryota; kingdom Viridiplantae; phylum Streptophyta; class Magnoliopsida; order Caryophyllales; family Amaranthaceae; genus Beta; species Beta vulgaris. The sequence goes on along the minus strand of NW_026611040.1, from coordinate 347,367 downwards.
TTGAGAGAGTTGGCTTGTGGATTTAGAGGAGGAGGAGATGTTGGGTGGTCTGGGGATGGAGGAGGTGGTGGTTGAGAGGGTGTCGCCGGAGGAGGTGATTGGAGAGAAAGTTGATAAGATACTAGGGTTTGAAGAGTTTGATTCATCAGGGAGAGGGATTCCGGAGTTGGATTTACATTCAGCGATGTCCATAGAAGAGGAGTTGGGTGAGTTGGGAAAAGATTGAGGAGGGTGGGGGATGAGATTGGTGAGATTGATGATTGCATGTTTGCAGAATCACTGGATGAGCTATCGGGAAGTTGAACATGGGAGGTTGGAAGTGTGGAGATGAGTGGGAGAGTGGAGTGGTTGGGGGACAAAGGTGGGGAGCAGGACTTGGAGATGGCGATGGAGGACTGGATTGTGGACGGTGATGTTGGCGATAATTGTGGTGACTTGACGGAGAGTGACGGCCCCCCCTTAGTCTCGGTGGACGAGTCGGGAGAAACTTGGTGAGTCGAGGTTAGGACGATGGTTGTTGTTTTCGGCCATTAGGAGAAGAAGATCGTTGGGAAAGGTGGGGAGAAGATATTACTGGATTCTGTGGGGAAAGAAGATTAGGGGGAGGATAGGGGGAGGTTAAAATAGGAGGAGAAGAGATACTGGAAATCAAATTGGCAGACATTGTTACCAAGTGGCAAGAAGTTCCCGACAAGGGGGAAGGTGGGAGATTAGAAGAAATGGCAGTAGAAGACGTAGAGGTTAGAGCTGTGAAATGATTAGAATTTTGGGGGGAATAAACTTTGGAAGGCGAAGAAGCGGTTTTTGGGGGCGCTAGAATAGGTAGATGTTTTAATGGAGGAATGGTGGGGGTTTAATTTTTGAGGAGGATTTTTTGGAATCTGAAAGGGAAGAAATGTGAGAAGGAGATTTGAATTTACTAGAATCAACAGACTTACGGCCCGTCCTTTTGTTGGACACTGAAATCCATGGGCCAACTTGGGAACTAGACGGGGGAGAATCAGTAACTGGCCCAGGAGAAGGATGAGGAGTAAACGAATTAGGTGGGCCTGTTGAAACAGAAGTAGATTCAGGAGTATTATTTTGCATGGAGAAGGAACATGAGTCTTTTAAATGGCCCAGCTTTCCACACAAAAAACAAAGGGTGTGCAAATTCTCATATTGAATTTGCTGCCAATCTCCTCCCACCCAGACTTTTGAGACAAGCTGCTGATCCATATCAATCTCCACGCAAACACGGGCGTACCTTCCTTTTGAGACTTGATCCGTAGCATAATCAACACGAATAGGTCTGCGACAACCTTAGCGATGTTAAATAAGGCAGATTTATTAAAATATTCAACTGGAAGCTCGGGAAATCTAATCCAGACGATTAGTTTAGAGAAAGGATTCATGGAGGGTCTGAAATTTGGTTTCCAGGTGGTAAGCATAAGATAGTGGTCAAGAATAAACCATGGACCCCCAAAGAGGGCTCTCTCGAAATCATCCACTAGCGAAAATCGAAATAGGAAAGTATTGTGACCAATATCAAAGTTTCCACTTTACTTTTTGGACGCCACATAACTTGGATTCTTTGGGACATGAAAGAGGGCCTAATATTTATTCCAAGGCATTTCCCCATAAGAGTCATTTGCCAAGGTTGTCGAAGCGCAGCAAGATCTTCCTTAGAGAAATTTACAACATTAGGAGCATCAGGAGCAATAGGGATTGGATCATCCCAGCCATTAGAAGAAAGAACAAAATTTTTTGCTTCTGGGAACCATTCAGTAGAAGTGGCCACAACTTCTCGGAACGACACAGGCAGAGAAAGAGGGGGGGTAGATAGCGGGGTTTCCAGGGAAAGATGATGATCTGTCATAATACTATCAGGAGGAGGATGAGAAATAGGAAGGATCAGGTGGTTTCATGGAAGATGAAGCCATTAAAGAGATGCAAGAGAAGATAGAGAGAGAAACTAGAGAGAAGGCGGAGAAAACAAAGTTCAGGGTATGTTATAAATGTAAAATAAAAATTACACCGCGATAATCGAACAATTCATACAAAAAGTCCAATAATAGAAGTGAGTGTAGTGGTGTCAAAACAGGTTCTAAACAGGTTCTGGACATACCACGCGAACCAGGTCAGACCCGGACATGTCACGATTATGATTGTCAGTGCCCAGGTCATGGTCAGGTTTTGTTCAACTGGGTTCGAACACATTTGAATCATTGGATTCCGGATGCCAGACAAGTCTGAGCATTCCATTTACAAGTCGATCCATTCCCGGGTATGATTGCCAGTTGACATGTTTTTGCCGGGTTTGCGCAAGTCGTATTTAGGTTCATGTACGGTTGAGTTAAATCAAATGTACTCGGGTTGAATTAGTAATGACTTAGTTCGATCATTTGAAACATCGGATCCATTCGCTATTGAACGTCAATCAACTTCGGTACTCCTGATGGGGCAATCTCGATTTTGTGACGTATTTTGTAAACGAATATATTAATAAAAGTATTATGATCGATAGATATATATACATATGTGTGTTGCGATAAATATATGGATGACAACGAAAAAACCAATGAAAAACTATATTGATTACCGTATGTGTTTGTGCGATAATATGTGGATGACTAAGAAAAACCAATAAAAACACTATATTGATTATCGTGATGTTTAGTGTATTCTCTTAGTTAACGCTTATTTCGAATAATCAACTGCGTAAAACCACTCTAATGAGTAAAGGAGTAGAACGACTCTTCATAAGTTTTAATATTATAATATTACTCCCCGTCCATAATATAGTGTCTACTTCATTTTTGGTGGGTAAATTTTAAAATCTATGACCGAATATTCTCATTTGTGTATAAAAAAACATATTCATGTGGGATTTATTAGATTCGTCTCAACGTGTAGTTACATAATATCAACGAGTATGAGGAGTATTGACTCTTAATATGTTCTAATAGTATAACTACCGATAATATAATGAGAATTATATATTAACTATGAATATACGATCAATTACTAGATTTATATAAATATAAATGCCGATTATGGTACGCATTACGATTCAAATAATAATAATTAAATAACATGATAACAATAATAATAATAATATATCATTAATTGGTTATTCAATAAAATTTTTGCCATAATCGATAAATATTATCATTTCTCAAATCTCATTGGCAAAAAAAAACACATGGATCCTAAATTTTAGCCTTGATTTGTAAAAGTGAAAAATTAAAATAAGTTATTGTCGTTGTGAGATTAACGAACAGACCAATGTAAGTCGGTAAACTAATTCAAGATAACAATCATTTATTTAAGTTGAATTCATTTCATAACAAAAACATCTAATTCAATTGATGCAAGTTGTCATGGGATGAGATATATGAATGTTCAATCAATCAGTGACTTATAATAATTTATAGAATCATAGAAAGTATCACTCCTGCATTCAAGTCAATAGTATTAAAGTTATAATCAAATTCAAAACGTAAACATGTTATTGAATTAGATTAATATGTGTTAATGTAAGTCGATAAGTTTGTTAAGGATAACAAACTCCATTTCAATTAATCGTCATTAAGCTATATTCACTTTCAAACTCATCACATCTACTTGAATCGAAATAATTTGTTATCCAATAAGAACAATGAAAGACTTATAACAATAAGAACAAAGAGCAATAAGAACAATTTGTTATTTGAACTTAACTTCTCTTATCATAACTTTATCATATATTATATTATCTTATCTTATCTTATCCGAACATATACCATCTTACTTTTTTAAAAAATTAGTTAAAACAAGTCGAACAAAATAGAGTCTAGTTATGCTAAAACTAAGAAAAATGATGAGAATGTCTAACATTGAATTCATGTCAAGGAAAATAAGGATTCTTTCCTGATTATTAGTTGAAGATTGTACAATTTTAGTGCTATAGTGGTGTAGTAGTTATATTACTTTATTGATTATGAAAGACTCTTCATTTGCTCTAATATATAATTAATGAACGTATCCATGCTTGTCGACAAGTTAATTCATTATAACAATACATCAATCTCTTTTATTAAACTAACACATATTGTTATTGGATAAGATAAATGTATCAATGTATAGTAAGTCAAAATAAACTTTATTTAAGGTAACAATACTCAAGTTAAGTTAATTGTCATTCAGTTATTTTTCATATAGAAACTGAAAACCAAGTTGTTATCGGATAAGATCAATACGCATGCCTTGTAATAAGCTAAAAGAAAGCAACAGTAATGCATTTAAGACTTTAAGGTAATCATCTTTAAGTTAAATACGTTCCAAAACTCAAAATATCTAATGGAATGAAACAAGTTATTATTGGATGATGTTGATGAATTAACCAATGTAAGTCGATAAGTTAGTAGAAGATAACAATAATGAATTTAAGTTGGTTGTTCTTAAATTTTCAATTCGAAACTCAAAATCTCGAACCATCCAATCGAACTAAAAATCAATGTATAAATGTAGGTTGATATTCAAGATAACAATAAACCATTTAATTAATCGTTTTAAATAAATACATACTGAAAAGAAAAACGTATTATATTGAAATAATTGTCATTGAATAAGACCAATTTATTAGTGTATAGGTCGATAAGCTAATAATAATTCGAAAAAAAACTGAAACTCGAAAAGCTTAAAACCATCCAAAATTGAGAAAATTCAAACTCCAATAACACGGTGGGAAATATAAATATCTCACATCAATCAATCCACAACACCAGCAATCCATCATCTATGTAAACAATTGGTAGATGGTGGTATGAGGTGTAGGATGAGCATCCTACACCAGCCCTAAAACGCAAGGCAAGAAGAATGAAACGCATCATTCAACATGCAAAAAGTAATTGATTTGGCAGTCAATGTACATTTCCATTAAATCCAGTGTACATATCGAAAATTCAAAAAGTAACTGATTTGACAATTACCGTTCAACATTTAATAACTGATTGATATCAACCGCCATCATTTCCCCCATATATGTTCACCACTTCTCTCTTTTCCACACTCAACCTCCTTCCATGTTTAATCAGTTCGTTTTTTAAATTTCGTCCTCTAGTTACTAAATTTCGTTTTTTGGGGGTTGCAAGAACACAAAGTGAAGAAATACCATTGGCCACCCTTTTGAGAGCAAAGGGGAAAAATATGAAGAAATATCTGAACTTCGACTTTGAATGTCTATTATTGTTCATTGTGTGTTATCACATTGTTCACTATATCACAAGAATTGTACTTTTGATGTCTATTATTGTTCATTGTGTGTTATTGACGATTTTATGGGGTTGCATGATGGAATTTGATTTGAACAATTGACTTATGTTGTTAATCTTTCTGTTGTACAATTATGGACCTCCATTGAACATATGAACTATGTTGTTATTTTTATGAACATGCAAACAAACTGTGGTTATTTTTTTTATTTACATGGTTGTATAAAAAAAAAATTGATTGTACACTACTGGGGTAAAGGTACAAATGATAGACTATGGTTGTTCATCAAAATTCAATATATGTACAATGACATTGGCAGTCCCACAAGTGAGAGTGAAACATTACATGCAACTAGTATGCCAAATGAATACTTTTATTCTATTATGTTTCTTTGTACATTTTTAGCTTCGTGATTGTTCATTAACAAAATCAAAATGTACAATGACAGCCCCCCAGCTGAAAGTAACCCAATTCCTGAAGCTTATGTCAAGTGAGTAATTTGCAATCTTTGTACACTGGCGTGTTGATGTTTGTTCACTAATGAAATTCAATATATACAATTACAGTCCCATACATCATAGTGCTCCAGGTGCCACAATTTAAAGTGATGAAATTCAATATGTTCACCGGATATGAGTCAATGTACAATATTGTTTTATTGAATATTCACTGGTTATGACTCAATGTACAATGTTATAACAAGATTGTTCAGTTTATATGCTTGAATGTACAATGTTGTTATGACTAAATGTTCAAAGTATTTTATGAAGTTGATATTGTTCACGGGTTATAACTCAAGATATATATATACATTATTGTTTGATTGAATGTTCACTGGATATGACTGAATATAATGTACAAATATTCTAGCAAGATTGTTCAATTACTAAGCCTGAATGTACAATGTTGTTTTGACTGGATGTTAAAGTTACTTTATAGAGCTGACCTTGTTCTGCGTACATTAAAGGTGCATTAATGTTCACTGTGTATGACTAAATATACATTAGTTTCACTAACATGCATGCATAACATATTCTATAGACACAAACAAAACAAATAAAAAACTCAATATGGGTACTAAAATAAAAGGTCAACACATAACAACATGATTGTAACCCAATTAATGTACATGAATGTTAACAAAGTGTACATGCAAGGTACGTGCATGTACATGCATCTGTAGGTGGAGCTAATAATAATAAAAAGGTACCGCAACCAACGTAAACAAGGATAAATCACAATGTACACGAATGGTCATTACTTTGATCACTGAAAATCCCCAAATGTACACTCGTATATTATTGTACACCAAACCATATGCATTTGTACATTAAAAAAAGTTATTAAAACGCAAAACATAAAATAAAATCAAATATCAACTTTTGGAAATTTATAATAGAAATGAATGAAAATCAGGGAGAAATAAATGAAGAACAAAATAAATTAAATGAGAGAGAGAATTGATATGGTTCTTATAAAAATAAATGAGAAAGAAAGAGACTGAATGAGAGAGAAAGAGCTGGCCCACTTTCAAAAATACTGCCAAAAGCCAACCAAACTTTGGCTCTCCTAAAACCATCAAACGACATAGTTTTGGGCAAGGTGTAGGATGTTCATCCTACACCTCGGTGTAGGATCTAATTTGCGGACATTTGAAGTCATACAAGTATTTTTCAAACAAAGGCATGTGGATGGTGGAAAGATTAATGCAAAGTGTAAAGATGCCATCCCTGCTTGGGCTTGCAACGA
>NW_026611040.1:327497-339384 GCF_026745355.1 Beta vulgaris subsp. vulgaris | reverse complement strand
CGACGAATTTCTTTCTTTGCTTTTTTTTCGTTTTTTTTTTTTTTTTCTGTTTTTCAGATCTAGATTTTTTTTCCTTTTTCTCGTCGTTTTTTAGATCCTCTTCTCTAGATACATCTTCAGTTTCTTTTTCTGTTTTTTTATCTTTTTTTTTTTCCTTTTTCTCGTCGTTTTTTAAACTCCTCTTCTCTAGATCCATCTTCAGTTTCTTTTTTCTGTTTTTTAGATCTGAATTTTTTTTCCTTTTTCTCTTCGTTTTTTAGACTCCTCTTCTCTAGATCCATCTTCAGTTTCTTTTTTCTGTTTTTTTGAGTGAATAATGAATGAGTCTTAAATTATTGGCTTGGTTGGCAACTGATTGACTCCTGCTCATTACACAATACAGTTGGATTTGGTCCAAGTAATACATGCATCAAGAAGCAACTACTGGTGTGTGAATGTGTGATTTAGTTGCTAATTTTATTTGGAGAGCAAATAACGAGATTGCTCTTTGATCTTTTTTTTTTTTTGTCTTTTTAGTTTTTCATTTTACTTTGTATTATTTATATACTTAGTTTTTTTTATTTTTCTATATTAATGATATTTATATGTAATTTTATATTTGTTGTTTTTTATGTTATATTTTTTATGTTTTTGAATTTTGTATAATAATTTTTTGTCATTAGTATCAATCAATAGTGTTTTATTTTCTTTTAACTGTTTTGTCTTTCAAATTTGATGGCAAAATGCAAAAAAAAAAAAAAAAAAAATTATTACCTGTACAGACCATATTGCTGCGGTTTTCCAAAAAAAACCGCAGCAATATGTCTATTTTTTATTATTAAATATACATATTGCTGCGGTTTTCTTCACAAACCGCATTAATATGCTTTCTAAATCTGATATAAAATAAATATATTGCTGCGGTTTGGCCTAAAAACCGCAACAATATTTGTCGATATTGCTGCGGTTTAAAACCGCAGCAATATAATTAATACCTATTGCTGCCCCCTTAATTGCTGCGCACCCAAAACCGCAGCAATAGGGCACTTTTTAACCGCAACAAATAGCATTTATTCTACTAGTGTTTTGAACCCTTTTCTCATCCGCGTGAATCAACTTAATTTCTAGGCCAATATATTGGGTAGAAATCAAATGGATCCTTTTATTAGGAGTTTTCATACTTATTTATCTCTTAATCAATTATCTAAAGATAATTCAAGAGAAGATTTAGTTATTGTTCATGCGATTCATCTTAAAGACCATTGAAAAGAGGACTTGAGTATCTTAGAGGAAAGCTAAACCTTGCATAATTATCGCTTTTGAATTCACAATTGCATTAATGATCATTCTTCCGGTTTCATTTATACACTAGTAGAATAAATGCTATTTGCTGCGGTGATATTGCTGCGGTTTTACCTATACGCAGCAATATTACACGCAAAAAAAAAAAAAATAGAAAATAATTATATTGCTGCGGTTCACGCCCAAAACCGCAGCAATATTGTTCAACGGATACATTTTGAAAAAAATGTGGGGCATGGAAAGACTAATATTGCTGCGGTTTTGGGCGGGAAACTGCAGCAATATAAAAAAAAAAATTTAAAAATATATTGCTGTTGTTTCCCGCCCTAAACCGCAGCAATATTGTTTGCTTTTTTTTTAAAAAAAAAGGACGCGCGGGTTTGGCTTTATGTGTCAATATTAAAAGTATGTTGTTAGGGTTCCTTATCTCTCAACCTCTTTTTTTTTTCTCTCGGCCGTTTTTCAACTCTCTCTCCTCTCTCTCTCCTCTCACGCCTCTCTCTCTCCCCTCTCACTCTCAATTTTTCGCCTCTCATCTCAATTCTTCGAATGAATCAACACATCAATTCTCAAATTAAGTGATTTATGAGATCTATCTCGTTTTCTTGCGTCAGATGTTCGATTTCTTTTTCGTCGGCTTTTCCATTTCTTTCATCGTTTTCATTGTGGGCTGTTCGATTTCTTCATCGGCTTTCCGAAATCTTCGTCGGCTGTTCGAATTCTTCGTCGGTCGAAGTCATTTCTTCGTCGGTCGAAGTCATTTCTTCGTCGGCTGTTCGATTTCTTCGTCGGTCGAAGTCGTCCCCTTGTCGCATGTTTGATTTCTTCGTCGGTCGAAGTCGTTCCGTCGTCGCCTGTTCGATTGCTTCGTCGGTCGAAGTCAATCCCTCGTCGACCGTTCATATCGAGACAAAGAAAGCCCCGACCTCGCGCTACTAGTCGACGACCTTCTTGGGCTTTCGGTTTCTTTTTTAGATTATTTTTTCAGAATTTTGTGTTTTTTTTCTGTTATTTTTTTCTATTGTTATTTTTGTAATTGTTGTTATTTTGGTTATTGTTGTTGTAATATTTTCAGATCTAGTGTTTTATTGTATTATCTTATTATATTTATAGTATAAATTTGTTCTTTTATTTTTTGAAGTTACATAGTAGATTTTTTATAATATGCCTTCAAAAAAAGTAATAACATAATATGTTTTTTTTTGTGTTTTTTTTATGTTTTTGAATTTTATATAATAACTTGTTGTCATTAGTTTCAATAAGTAATGTTTTATTTTATTTCAACCTTTTTATTTTCCAAATCTGATGTCAAAATAAATAAAATTTTTTTTTTCCTGCCCAACGTATATTGCTGCGGTTTTAAGTAAAAAAACCGCAGCAATATATGTTGTAACTATTTTAATATAATACTAATATTGCTGCAGTTTTAGGTAAAACCGCAGCAATATATGTCAGATATTGCTGCGGTTTAAAACCGCAGCAATATATTAATGACCTATTGCTGCGCCCTTAATTGCTGCGCGCCCAAAAACGCAGCAATAGGGCAGTTTTTAACCGCAGCAAATAGCATTTATTCTACTAGTGATACTAGTAGCCTTGATCCTAGTGTTTTCTCATTGATATTTTCAGGGTTTGTTTTCTTGTTCTATTTGATTTTAGTTACTTATTAGTTTTACGAAACCATTGCAAAACCCCTAAATAATCTTCAATTAGGCAATTTAATCTTGTGTTAAACCTTAGTTGATCCCAATTTTCCTGTACCGACCATTGACTTGCCTTTATTACATTCTTAGTAATTGCTTGTTAGGAGTTATAAATATAATTTCAATTAGTAATTGCTTGTTAGGAGTTATAAATATAATTTGAAAAGTTTTTTTTTGGTGCCTTAACAACAAACTAAGAACCTTATATCAAAATCTCCTAACACAATCCAAGGAAGCTAGATCAATGGTGGAGGAGAGCTTTACTAAATCCTCCCACAAACTTTCCCTCTCCAAATGCAGAACTAAACGCATACACGAACGAACATAAGAATCCTATTTTACTTCCAATAGGATTCACAAAATAGTGAATTAAGTCGGCAGAGATCCATCTCATACCCTTATTATATTGATAAGTAACTCCTAAGACTAGCTAATTATATTAAGACACCAAGTTAGAAACCGACCTCGTTATATTGATCAGTAACCCTAACAAGTAACCTCAGGTCCTCAACTAGTTACATAAGTAACTCCAAAAAATTTCAAAAACCCTAACTTGGGACATATAAGTAACTCCAATAATTTTTCATATCACCCGAACTATTATAATAAGTAACCCAGCAATTATAAGTAACCCTTAATATATCAATTAGTAGTCTTAAAATAAAATAGTTTAACTTTTATATGAACTAGCCACACTGTTAAGTGTTAAGTGCTTGAAATATGCTGACAATAGCGAGACTTCAATGATATGAGGTTGCTTGGTAGGTAATATGTAGGTGGCGTTGTTGAAGAACGAAGAGCAGTAAACGGGTACTGATCCACGACTGCAATGATTTTGATTATTGATTTATTGCTCGGTAGGTAATAAGCAGTATGTAGTCTATGTATTATGTACTATGTGTTGTTGAAAAAGCATTTAACGGATATACTGGATCTACTCTAAAATATAAATCGTCCATCTATGATATCTGATGAGATAGCCGGCCCAACAATAATAAATCTTCCATCAATATAATATTACCAGTGAAAACGATAATACTTGGTGAGGTACCACAGAAATAAAGGCAAATATCTTAATGACTATTGAAATAATAAATGAAAGAGACAAAATAACACCTAATACCAGCAGTTGACGAATCTAGGAGAGAGAGTGACGGACAATTCTCCATTGAAGAACGCAAAATTGTGGAGATGCAATATGTCAGCACTGGCATTACAGTCATTACAGGCCAAGATGAAGTTGATGACTTGGGTGCGTTCTACTAAACTTAAAAAATTAAGTTTTAGGTCTAATAAGATTCAGATAAGTTGCAATCAGATCCAATCAGGATAATAAGTTCCAATCAGGTTTAATAGGTCCAATAAGTTTAATCAGGTGCAATAAGTTCCAATCAGGTCTAATAAGGTCCAATAAATTCTAAACAGGTGCAATAAGTTTCAATTAGGTCTAATCAGGTCCAATAAGGTCCAAATAGTCAATGTTCAATAAACATTTGTACTATTGTCCATATTTTTATTATTCATATCACTGTTAGCTGATTATGTTATTATTAGAATTTTAATTAAAGTACCAGAATTATATATAGTATTATACTTGTATTATATCTATTATTTTATTAAACATTTGTATTATTGTCTATTATTTATTATTCATATTACCATAGCTGATTATGTTATTATTAGAATTTTTTATTAAAGTACCACAATGTATACGCTCCAGCGAGCGTCGACGCACAGAAGAACGAGCTGGGCATGCTCGAGGCTGAGGGTGACGACTAGGGTCAGGGCGAAGCTGATGTACCAGATCCTGATGAAGAAGACAACATCATGGACGCCGTAAAAGGACATCGACCTATACATCCAATTCATGGGGTCAATAAAAGATCTTATGGATGAGGAGGACTTAGCTGCGACCGCAGATTTTTCGTCAAAGGTTGATGAAAACGCCCCGTCTTGTGCTGTGTTCATAGCGTCACATGTGCCCCTGACCCTGACTGAGAAGGAAGCCCCAGCCATTGTCTTGCCAGCTGAAGCGTCAGAGGAGAAAGAAGCTGAGAAGGTCCCTGACATTTGAATCTCCTAGTCCCTTATGCATGCCTCTTATCGTTTAGACTTTTTTAATCAAACTATGTTATAAGTCACTCAAGGAGTGACTGTTTGTATAATACTTTGGGTCACTTATGGGGTGACCACTTACTTCGTTGCTTTTGAGTTTTTAACATAGATAGTCTTATGTCTCTGCTGTGTGTCACATGCATGTGTCCTAGTCGCTATATTCTGACGTTTCTAGGGGTTAGCCAGGCGTCCAATAGGCCATCTTTGGTCGTTCGTACGTATCGTTTGGACTTAATAAGAGTCATAATTAGTCATGCGGACGTATCGTTTGGACTTATTAAAAGTCATCACTGGTTGTTCAGACGTGCCGTTTGGATTAAACGACTTTTTAGAATACACATAGGAAATACATAAAACTTACATGTGCCCGTCAGGGGGATGGCTGAAATGTCACCAATGGCTATGATTTTAAAATGACTGTGCCCCTGTCGTTGCGTCGGCTGAGGCAATGGTGGAAATCGTCGGGACGTTCATGAGTTGAATGGGGACAATTTGCCTGCAACTTCAACAAGTACCCAGTGAGAGAACACTATGGTCGCTAACACCTAGCGACCCAGTTATAACATTACCAACCAATCTACTTTTCTATGTATAAGATATATAAATATTCTTTTTTCTTTTTTTTTTAGACTGAAAATAAAAAACAAAGCTCGCCACTTGGCTTTTAAAGTAGTATCGTTTGAGTGCTGGCATTCCAGCTGCGAGGTACGGAGCTTCTCATGTCGATCCTATTGGTAGGCCCATGGCCTACTACTTTACTGATTTGGTATGGTCCTTCCCACTTCTGGCCTAGCTTGCCAGCGTTAGCCTCTTGTGTGTTTTGGAACACTTTCCTTAGGACCCAATCTCTTCGACGAAGGACTTGGCTTGGACGTTCTTGTTGAAGCTCCTCGCTACTACTTGCTGCTGTGCTTCATGCGCACCATCGCTGCGTCGCGCAATTCCTCAATGTATCTGGTCGTTAATCAACTCGTCGCGGTTCCGTGCTCCGTCGCTAGGCTCACTCGCAGTCGGGACGCTCACCTCCGTTGGCAAGACAGCCTCGCAACCATAGACTAATGAGAACGGAGTTTGTCCGGTGGCGGTGCGTGGTGTCGTGCGATTAGCCCATAGGATGGAAGGCAACGCCTCCGCCCATTTACCTTTCTTGGCTGTGAGCCGCTTCTTCAAAGAGTCAATGATCGTTTTGTTGCTGGATTCAGCCTGTCCATTGGCTTGCGGGTATCTTTAGCAACGCTATTCCCCACTCATCGCAGAAGCGTCTTGTTTCGTTGCTAATGAACTGCGACCCGTTGTCGCATACTATCTCGACGGACGCCAAATCTGCAAATGATGTTGTATATAAAGGAAATCACTTCCTTATCATACCTGTTGAAAAGAACCTGCCTCAATCCACTTAGAAAAATAGTCAGTTAGTGCCAACATAAGACCTTCTGTCCTGGGCTGGAGGTAACTTACCAACTATGTCCATGCCCACTTCATGAAAGGCCAAGGTGTTAGAGTAGGATGCAAAGGTTCACAAGGTTTGTGCGTCATACCTGCATGTCGTTGACAACTATCACATTTGGCGACATACCTTATGCGTCCTTCCTCATTGTTGGCCAATAATATCCCATGCGCAATGTTTATTAGACAAGTCGCCCTCCTGAATGATTCCCACAGGTGCCGTCATGCATGTCCTTCAGGACTTGGCCCTAGTGCTCCTTTTCCAAACAACGTAGGTAGGGGCCTGCGGCAATCGTTTGAAGAGTACTCCCTGAATGAGGACGTATCGCGATGCCTTGAACCGAATTCTGCGTGCTTCCGCCTTAATATGTCGGAGTACATCGTTAGCAAGGAAATCATAAAATGTGTTTTGTCCAACTGACACTTACTTCATCGTCGTCAAGGTCGCTTTCTGATCGGGGTTGTCTACATTATTACGACCCCACGACTTTCTCGAGGTTGGTCGTCGCGGTTTGCGACAACGTCTCCATACTCCTAGATAGCAGGGTTTGTCAAAGTGCAAATGGGACGGACGTAAACGAAACGTCCCTTGAAAGAAGATCCGAGGTTGGCCAATGCATCTGCTTGTGTATTTTGATCCCTATATCTGCAAAATATCAAACGAATTAAACACTTTACTTTTACTCTCAGCTATTTCCAAATACATGGCCATTTTACGATCTTTTGTGCGAATTTGCCTTTGACTTGGCTGACTATCAGCAGTGAATCGCTGTAGACTTTCAATGTTTCGCTCCCATGTCTTCTGCTAACGTCATTCCGGTATGACGCCTCTGTACTCAGCTTCATTATTCGTCACTCTAATTCACAGCAAATGGCTCGTACTATCTTGCCCCCTGTGGTGGATTTAGACAATGCCTAGACCTGCACCACGAAAATTAGAAGATCCGTCAACGAACAATATCCAATAGTTGTCGTCCACTTGGTTAATCCTCGCGACTTCGCGTCTGCGAGCTTTTCTAGCTCTGGGCTAAAGTCTGCCACAAAATCTGCCAAAGCTTGTGACTTACAGCAGTCCTTGGATGAAACTGGATGTCGTACGCGCTGAGTGCTATTGCCCACTTGCTCATGCGACCTGTCAATTCGGATGTCGCAAGACAGACTTGATAGGATAATTAGTCATAACGATAAGTATGTGTTTCGAAATAATGCGTAAGTTTCTTAACAGCAACGACTATGGCTAATGAGTTTTTCTAATGAAGAATACCTGGTCTCCGCGTCTAGCAGAGACTTACTGACATAGTAAATTGGTAGCTGCTGGCTCTCCCTTCCCGCGTCAGGACACGCTGACGGACACGTTACTTACGCGAGTAGAGCTGCAACGTTTCCCCGATATTCGGCTTTGACAGCAATGGCGGCGACGCTAAATGCTTTTAGCTTTTGCAGCGCGTCTTCATGTTGTTGCGTCCACTCAAAGCCCTTGTTCTTTCTCGGACGTCATAAAATAGATGACACTTCTCAGATGACCGGGATATGAAACGATTCAGCGGCCACGCGACCGGTCAACTTTTGCACTTCCTTGACGCTTCGTGGGACTGAATGTTGATGATGGCTTTTATTTGATCTTGGCTGCCTCAATTCCTCGTTGCGTCACGACGTACCCTAGAAATTTTCCTGCGGACACTCCAAAGGTGCACTTAGTAGGATTTAATTTCATGCCATACCTTCGTAATACGTCGAAAGCCTCCGACAGATGTTGAATGTGATCGCTTGCTTGCTTGCTTGGATTTGACGAGCATATCATCGATGTACACTTCCATGGTGTCACCCAGTTGATCTTTAAACATTTGATTAACTAGTCGCTGATACGTGGCACCTGCATTTTTCAAACCAAAAGGCATAACCTTGTAACAATATATACCTTTATCAGTGACAAACGCGGTCTTTTCTTGGTCGTCCGGATGCATCAATATTTGGTTGTACCCGGAGTACGCTTCCATGAACGTTAAAAGCTCGTGACCGGCTGTCGCGTCGACCATTGCATCTATATGAGGAAGAGGAAATGGATCCTTAGGACATGCTTTTAGGTCTGTGAAGTCGATGCAGACTCTCCACTTTCGTTCTTTTTGCTGACCACCACGACGTTAGCTAACCAATCTGGGTATTTTACTTCGCGGATCTTTGCGATCGATCAATTTCTGGACCTCGTCTTGATGACTTGGTTCCTTTCAGGAGCGAACTTGCTCTTTTTCGCTTACAGGCTTGTGAAGGGGTCGACGTTGAGTTTATGCGTGATAAGTCAGGACTGATACCTGTCATGTCTTCATGGGACCAAGCAAAACAATCTTGGTTAGCTTTCAAAAAAGCAATTAACTGACCTCGTATCTCTTGTGACAATGTGCTCCGATTCGAAGACGCGATCGGGGATGGATGGATCGAGCATCACTTCATCCACGTCCTGCTCGCTGGGCGCGTCGGGCGTTGCCCTCCTTTAATTGCTAGATAGCTGCTTTTGGGGTCTTGAGCGACGAGCTATAACATTCCCTTGTAGACTTCTGCTCGCCCTTTATTTCTTGGACTCCCCATTTGGTAGGAAACTTCAGTGACTGGTGATAGGTTAAAGGGACGGCCTTCATCTTATGTACCCATAGGGTACCGAGAATGATGTTGTACGCTGACGGGCAATCCACAACGTTGAACCTGGTTGGGAGGTTGACACCTTTGGCTAGCGTCGGCAGCGTGATCTCCCGACGTATGTTGAGCCTCTCCACTGAAACCTACTAAAACAGTAGATTTCTTAGTAATATCTTTATCACACAGACCCATACCTTCGAGGGCGCTTTTGAATATGATATTGGCTGAGCTGCCTCCATCGACCAACACTCGCTTCAATAGGCAGTTGCTCCACATCGCAGACGTCGTCGTCATCAAAGGTTATTGCCATCGCTTCGAGCTTACGCTCCTCGGCTGACCTGCAAGATTTATAAACGGCGGACGAGGGGGTACCCTCTCTTGCTAGCCTTTTGGCTGCGGAATACGTTAGTCCACATACATCAGATCCACCAGAGATGACGTTAATTACCTTTACATGTGCGGGCGACGCAGAAGGGTCGGATTGTCGCTCAGAAGGTCCTTAAGATGCCCCTTATTGAGCATAAACGCAACTTCGCGTCGCAACGCAATGCACTCCTCCGTCCTGTGACCATGATCATGATGGAACTGACACCATTTTGACTGATCTTTTTGCGCCTCCGGACGACGCTCTTCTTCGGCCAACGAACTGGCGCTCCAATTCTAGCTAAGGCGTTCACTACGCCTCCGACATCGACGGAGAATCCGTAGGAATCTAGAGCAGAGAAGGTTGGCGACTCCGTCCTTGCGCTGTTACCTGCACTTTCTACAATGTCAGTAACATTGTTTACCTGGTTTGAACGGTTGTATGGGTGACTTCGCCAGTTGTTCTTCTTAGGGACGAAGGCCTACCGATCAACGGGAGTATCCGGCGCGCGTCGGGTGGATATGATGTTGAGGATGGCGTCGTCTTCCTCCAACCTCATCTGCGCAAAAGCTCGCGACTTGAGTTCCTCGAACGTCTGGCACGGGTACTTCGTCAGACGATTGTATAGCTTCGACCGCAAGATTAGTCCTTTCCTGAAACATTCAGTTCAGTCTTAGTATCAAGATTTTTAATGCTAATCATTTCTTTGTTAAAGCGATTATAATAATCGCGAACGGATTCTTTGGGTCCTGCACGACGCCATATAGGTCGCTCGTTTGCTTTTCCAGGCTGCGACTGCCTTCGAACTTCTCATAGAACTTATTGACGAGGGTGGAGAAATTGCCAATGCTCCCTGGCTTAAGAGATCCCAACCACTTGAGAGCGGAACCGGTGAGCGTGGCTCCGAACGACTTGCACATGCATGCTTCTACCAAATGTTAGGGAATGGACGCTTGCCACATCCGTTGTTTGTATTGCGCGACGTGGTCGCCCGGATCGGTCGAACCATCATAAGTAGCAGCTAAGGTAGGCAGGTTGAGCTTTTTGGGGAGCACGAGCCTTGAAATCCTATCAACGAACGGTGACTCTGTCGGGATGTTCCACGATGCCTGGCGTTGGGGCTCCGGGGAGCTGGGACATGAGCTTCATCAAGCGTTTGTTCTGCTTTTCGATTTGAGTCAGATGCTTTGTCATAAGATTTGCTTCTCCTCCACCTTGGTCGTTTTCTTCATTGTTCAAGGGCTCTTCGTCCTTGGGATCTTCGTCATTTTCAGGTTCTTCATCATCCGACTCAGAAAGATTCCCCATATAAGGGATGTCGTTCAGATTTTCTCGACGCCGGGCTTTCGAGGCCTTGGACGATGCTTACTCCTCTTGTAATTTCTGGATCCTCTCCTGCGATGTCGTAAAGTCGGTAGTTAGACGCTCGTTAGCTTGCCTCATTTCGAGCATCTCTGCTCTCATTTGCTCGTACTGCCTTTGCATTTCCTCGAGGTTAGGTGTTTCTCCCATTTGACAGATTTTGAATAGTAGATGGTCTGGTTATGCCCCACGGTGGGCGCCAAATTGTTTATGCTAAAATTTATCACTAACGATGAAATTGAAGTTTGTGGGACGTGTCAACCAGATAATGTTAAAGTCGATGCGGCGAAAGAATGCAAAGGGGAGTCAAAGGGGATGAACACAAAAAAATGGTGACGCGGAAAACCCCAATGAAGATGGGTAAAAAACCGCAGGTGGTTAGAGATCCACCAAACTAATATCGTTTACTATCTTTCTTCGTGACTGAGTGTCGTTTACAAGAATGCTTCGTTCACCCTAGTGTCTTTCCCACAATGTTGCATAAAAAACATGAAAATGACCTCTCTTTCTCTTTTATATGCCTTCTCTTTTCTTTGGCTTTTTCCCCAACGAATACAATAATAAAACTACTCATTATTACATTGATTTCCATGCTTAAATCACGGCAATCTCCTTCACTTATCACCAACGTCTCGACTCACGCTCCTCAACGGCTGAATTTATGGCTTGTTAAACTCTTCCATTTTTTAGCCGGACCATTACTCATTTAATGCTCTAGCTTCAAATTCCACGTTGCCTGCTACGTCTTCGGGTCTGAATTTCTTCGCCACTGTGTCATACGTCGTCATGTCATCGAGTCATCGCGTCCTTGCGTCAATGTCAACCTGTAAAAAATTCAGCCATAACAGTGACCATTTACTTCGTTGCTTTTGGATTTTTAACATAGATAATCTTATGTCTCTGCTGTGTGTCACATGCATGTGTCTCGGTCGTTATTTTGACATTTCTATAGGATTAGCCAGGCGTCCAATAGGCCATCTTTGGT
>NW_026611040.1:87497-324997 GCF_026745355.1 Beta vulgaris subsp. vulgaris | reverse complement strand
TGTCCTTCAGGACTTGCCCCCACTGCTCCTTTTCCAAACAACGTAAGTAAGGGCCTGTGGCAGACTTTTTGAAGAGTACTCCATGAATGAGTACGTATCGCGACGCCTTGAATCGAATTCTGCGTGCTTCCGCCTTATCTGTTGGGAGTACATCGTTAGCAAGGAAATCATAAAATGGTTTTGTCCAACTGACGCTTACCTCCTTGTCGCCAGGGTCGCTTTCTGGTGCAGGTTTATCAACATTATTGACGACCCCACGATTCTCTCGAGGCTGGTCGGTCGTCGGTGCGACAGCGTCTTCGATATTCCTAGCGATAGCAGGGTTTGTCAAATGAACAATAGGGACGGACATAAACGAAACGTCCCTTAAAGAAGATCCGAGGTTGGCCAATGCATCCGCTTGTGTATTTTGGTCCCTAGGTATCTGCAAAAGTCAAACGAATTAAACACTTTTCTTTTACTCTGAGCTATTTCCAAATACATGGCCATTTTAGAGTCTTTTGATTTGGCTGACTATCAGCAGTGAATCGCTGAAGACTTTCAATGCTTTCGCTCCCATCTCTTCTGCTAACGTCATTCCGGCTATGAGCGCCTCATACTTGGCTTCGTTATTCGTCGCTCTAAATTCACAGCAAATGGCTTGTACTATCTTGCCCCCTTGTGGTGACATTAGCACAATGCCTAGACCTGCACCACGAAAATTAGAGGCTCCGTCAACGAACAATATCCAGTAGTCGTCGTTCACTTGGTTAATCCTTGCGACTTCGTCGTCTGCGAGCTTTTCTAGCTCTGGGCTAAAGTCTGCCACGAAATCTGCCAAAGCTTGTGACTTGACAGCGGTTCTCGGATGAAACTGGATGTCTTACGCGCTGAGTGCTATTGCCTACTTGCTCATGCGACCTGTTAATTCTGGATGTCGCAAGACAGACTTGATAGGATAATTAGTCATAACGACAACAGTATGCATTTCAAAATAATGCCTAAGCTTCTTAACAACTACGACTCTATGGCTAAAATGAGCTTTTCTAATGAAGAATACCTGGTCTCCGCGTCTAGCAGAGACTTACTGACATAGTAGATTGGTGGCTGCTGGCTCTCCGCTTCTCGCGTCAGGACAGCGCTGACGGACACGTTACTTACCGCAAGATAGAGCTGCAACGTTTCCCCGATATTCGACTTTGACAGCAATGGCGGCGACGCTAAGAGCTCGTGACCGGCCGTTGCGTCGACCATTGCATCTATATGAGGGAGAGGAAATGGATTCTTAGGACATGCTTTGTTTAGGTCTGTGAAGTCGATGCAAACTCTCCATTTCCCGTTCTTTTTACTGACCACCACGACGTTGGCTAGCCAATCCGGGTACTTTACTTCGCGGATCTTTCCGGTATCGATCAATTTCTGGACCTCGTCGTTGATGACTTGGTTCCTTTCAGGAGAGAACTCGCGTCGTTTCTGCTTTACAGGCTTGTGAGCGGGGTCGACGTTGAGTTTATGCGTGATGACGTCAGGACTGATTCCTGTCATGTCTTCATGGGACGAAGCAAAACAATCTTGGTTAGCTTTCAAAAAATCAACTAACTGATCTCGTATCTCTTGTGACAATGTTGCTCCGATTTTAACGACGTGATCGGGGATGTATGTATCGAGCATCACTTCATCCACGTCCTGCTCGCTGGGCGCGTCGGGCGCTGACCCATCCTTTAATTGCTAGATAGCCGCTTTTGGTGGCTTGAGCGACGAACTATAGCATTCCCTTGCAGACTTCTGCTCTCCCTTTATTTCTTGGACGCCCCATTTGGTAGGAAACTTCAGTGACTGATGATAGGTTGAAGGGACGACCTTCATCTTATGTATCCATGGGGTACCGAGAATGATATTGTACGCTGACGGGTAGTCCACAACGTTGAACCTGGTTGGGCGGTTGACGCCTTTGGCTAACGTTGGCAGTGTGATCTCTCCGACGGTATGTTAAGCCTCTCCACTGAAACCTACTAAAACAGTAGATTTTTTAGTAATATTTTAATCACATAGACCCATTCTTTCAAAAGGCGCTTTTGAATATGATCTTGGCTGAGCTGCCCCCATCGACCAACACTCGCTTCAACAGGCAGTTGCTGACAGTCAGGGATATGACTAATCCGTCGTGATGCTCCACGTCGCATACGTCGTCATCGTCAAAGGTTATCGCCATCGCTTCGAGCTTGCGCTCCTCAGCTGACCTGCAAGATTTATAAACGGCGGACGAGGGGGTGCCCTTTCTTGCTAGCCTTTTGGCTGCGGAATACGTTAGTCCACATACATCAGATCCACCAGAGATGACGTTAATTAC
Source organism: Beta vulgaris subsp. vulgaris (assembly GCF_026745355.1). Classification (NCBI taxonomy): domain Eukaryota; kingdom Viridiplantae; phylum Streptophyta; class Magnoliopsida; order Caryophyllales; family Amaranthaceae; genus Beta; species Beta vulgaris. The sequence goes on along the minus strand of NW_026611040.1, from coordinate 322,668 downwards.
CTTTACATGTGCGGGCGACGCAGGAGGGTCGGACTGCGCGGTATTTCTTCCAAAGGATGCTTTTCCTTTGTCACTCAAGAGGTCCTTAAGATGCCCCTTATTGAGCATCAACGCAACTTCTCGTCGCAACGCAATGCACTCCTCCGTCTTATGACCATGGTCATGATGGAACTGACACCATTTTGACTGGTCTTTTTGCGCCTCCGGGCGGTCGCTCTTCTTCGGCCAACGAACTGGCGCTCCGATTTTAGATAAGGCATTAACAACGCCTCCAACGTCAACGGAGAATCCGTAGGAGTCTAGAGTAGGGAAGGTTGGCGACTCCGTCCTTGCGCTATTACCTGCACTTTCGACAACATCAGTAACATTGTTTACCTGGTTTGAACGGCTGTAAGGGTGACTTCGCCAGTTGTTCTTCTTAGGGACAAAGGCCTTCCGATCAGCAGGAGTATCTGGTGCGCGTCGGGTGGATATAGTGTTGAGGATGGCATCATCTTCCTCCAACCTCATCTGCGCTAACGCTCTCGGACTTGACTTCCTCAAACGTCTGGCACGGATACTTCGTCAGACGATTGTATAGCTTTGACCGCAAGATTAATCCTTTCCTGAAACATTCAATAGCAGTCTTAGTATCAAGATTTTTAATGTTAATTATTTCTTTGTTAAGTCGATTATAATAATCGCGAACGGATTCTTTGGGTCCCTGCACGACGCCATATAGGTCACTCGTTTGCTTTTCCAAGCTGCGACTGCCTTCAAACTTCTCATAGAACTTATTGACGAGGGTGGAGAAATTGCCAATGCTTCCTGGCTTGAGAGATCCCAACCACTTGAGAGCGGGACCGGTGAGCGTGGCTCCAAACGACTTGCACATGCATGCCTCTACCAAATGCCAGGGAATTGACGCTTGCCACATCCATTGCTTGTATTGCGCGACGTGCTCGCCTGGATCGGTTGAACCATCATAAGTAGCAGCTAAGGTAGGCAGGTTGAGCTTTTTGGGGAGAACGACCCTTGAGATCCTATCACCGAAGGGTGACTCTGCGTAGCCGTCGGGGTGTTCCACGATGCCTGGTGTTGAGCTCCGGGGAGCTGGGACATGAGCTTCATCAAGCGCTTGTTCTGCTTTCGATTTGAGCCATGTGCTTTGTCATAAGATTCGCTTCTCCTCCACCTTAGTCGTTCTCTTCATTGTTAAGGGTTCTTCGTCCTCGGGCTCTTCGTCATCTTCAGGCTCTTCATCATCCGACTCAGAGAGATTCCCCATAAAAGGGATGTCGTTCAGATTTTCTCGACGCCGGGTTTTCGAGGCCTTGGACAATGCTAACTCCTCTTGCAATTTCTGGATCCTCTCCTACGATGTCGTAAAGTCAGTAGTTAGACGCTTGTTAGCTTGCTCTATTTCGAGCATCTCTGCTCTCATTTGCTCGTACTGCCTTTGCATTTTCTCGAGGTTAGGTGTTTCTCCCATTTGACAGATTTTGAATAGTAGATGGTCAGGTTATGCCCCACGGTGGGCGCCAAATTGTTTATGCTAAAATTGATCACTTAGGATGAAACTAAAGTTTGTGGGACATGTCAACCAGATGATGTCAAAGTCGATGCGACAAAATAATGCAAAGGGGAATCAAAGGGGATGAAGACACACAAATGGTGACGCGAAAAACCCCAATGAAGATGGGTAAAAAACCGCGTGTGGTTGGAGATCCACCAAACTTATGTAGTTCACTATCTTTCTTCGTGACTGATTGTCGTTTACAAGTATGCTTAGTTCACTCTAGTGTCTTTCTCTTTTCTTTGGCTTTTCCCCAACGAATACAATAATAAATCTACTCATTATTACATTGATTTTTATGCTTAAATCACGGTGATCTCCTTCACTTATGCTCCAACGTTCTTACTCACGCTCCTCAACGGCTGAATTTATGGCTTGTTAAACTCTTCCCTTATTTAGCCGGACCGTTACTCATTTAATGCTCTAGCTTAAAATCCCACATTGTTTGCTACGTTTTCGGGTCTGAATTTCTTCGTCACTGTGCCACATGGCGTCACGTCATCGAGTCATCGCGTCATTGCGTCAATGTCAACCTGTAAAAAATTCAGCCATAACAACTATTTATGGGCGAATACAAGAAATATGGGAGCTGGACTACTGTACTTTTAATATTTGCCTCTTGTGTTGCACGTGGGTTGACAATAATCAACGTTGTGTAAGAAACGATGATCCTTGCGTTTCATCTTGTTGACCTTAGTCGTCTACGTGAAACTGAGGAGCCATTTGTAATTGCATCACAAGTCAAGCAAGTATTTTTTGTAACTGATCCTGCTTATCATAAGTGGTCAATGTTGTACCTGGTAAAAGAAGTATCCTCGGTATTGGGATGTGTAATGAGGAAGAATATGATGCATTTGAGGACCTCCCCCCTTTTACATATCCTGAAGTTTGTGTGGAAGATGATGTAAATATGTCGGAGAACTATATGCGTGTAGACCACACGGAAGGCATAAATGTACTTGAGGATCCTGCCCCCTGCTGCACCCCCTTCCCCCTGCTGCACCCCCTCCCCCTGCACACCCCTCCCCCCCCCTGCACACCCCCTCCTCCCTGCTGCCCCCTCCCCCTCCACGGCACAGCCCCCTCCCCTCCCTCTGCTGCCCCCCTCCCCCTCCCCACTGCACAGCCCCCTCCCGCCCTAAATTTTTTTTTTTAATTAATTCGTATGTTTGTATAATTTCAGGGAAATGGCGAAGGTGCATACGGATACGAGTGCGGAACACACTACCAAGGATGAGTGTTTTGATTACATAAAGGAACAGCGACAATTGGTTATGGCTCGCCGTGAAGAAAAAGGTTTACAAAGGCCAAGTAAGAACTTGGAAACGAAAAAGAGGAAAGGAAGGGGACCTACAAAGTCCCTAGGGAAACCCATCCTAATGACTTTGGATTACGATCATTTGGGGAAACCTTGTGGAAAATGGCGTCAAAAGTATGCCATGTAAGTTGGGATTTGCATGCATAAGCTCTCCATTCTCCACTCATGGAAAGAGGTCCCCGAGTCTTTGAAGAAGATGATTTGGGAAGATACTATGGTAAGATTCGCGTACAATTACGTTTAGAATCTTAACACTTTAGTTAAATATACTATGTAATATTTACTAATTTGTGAAATGCGTTCTTTGTAGAATCAATTCCATATTCCAAATGATGAAGCGAAGAAGATTGTGTTTCTATCTGCGGTTGCCCAGAGGTTCCGAGACTTCAAGGCCAAGCTAGTGTCGGGGTGGATCATGAAGCGGAGAAAAGTCGGGGGGATCAAAGAAGAAGAAAATCTACGGGGGAGCAACACCTTCTTCTGAGGCTTCACCGTACACATCATTTGAGGCGCCCTCAAGCTTCCATATCAGATATGGAGGCATATCACAGCTGAGGAGTGGCATGCATTTGTTGCACAAAAAACAACCCCAGAAGCTGTTGTAAGAATATTTTACTAGCTAAGATTTAATACTTTTAGATCCAATATTATTGTATAACACCATATCTAACCTTTGTTTATATTTGTGTGTTTCAGGCATCTCGTGAGAAAAGTAGCGTGAATGCAAAAGCTAGGAAGTACTATCACCATATGGGTGCTCAGTCGTATGGTCAGGCGAGAGAATCGTGGATGTATAGCCATTACCCCACGATTGCGTCGACCACGGCATCGGGCACTAGCTCTACGACAACAGTTGCACAGCGGCAACCAGATAGAGCGCTCGATTGGTGGTGTTCCATGCATGGGGTTGATGCAAAGGGACAGAGAGTCATACCTGATCCCGGAACAAAACAGATAGCTAATGCCATTGTAAGTACATATTATAATTTTTGATGAGGTATACATAGTAATATAACTTGTGCGCTCACGAGTATTTTTCTCTTATCCTTTTGCAGATTGGCTTGAAGGAAAAGGAGGCAACTGGTGAGTTCACTACTAGAGGACAAGTTGATGCCTTACACGAGACTCTAGGACGGGACCAATATGGACGTGTGAGGGGCGTAGGAGGTGTCCGCCTCGGGGTGAGAAAGGTGTATGGCTATCAATACACCTCTACGTCAAAATCCAGTGCCTCTAGTGTCAATTCAGCAGCTCCCATAGATGTGGAGGCTATGAAAGCCCAAATTCGGGAGGAGCTCAGACCGGAGATGACTCAGAATTTCAACGCCATTTTGACGCAGATGAGCTTACCGACATTTGGTGCTTTCTCGCAGGGCAGTGGTCCTACGCAGCCTGTTCCTACGCAGCCTCATCCAGATCCGGAGTTCACGGTAATCATTTAATATCACAACTATTGTTCTTAAAGCATGAGTTTCTTACTATATATATATATGTTGTTTCATAGACTAACTATGAATAATAGTTTTTTTTAAAAGGAAGAGACACCATGTGAGCTATTAAATCAAGGAGATGGTCATGGTAGTTTCATTATCGTTGCTTATGGATCTGCACAGCCCCCTAGGGACCGGGTACGATTGCACAACCAGCCAGTCGCTGATATTCACTATGTGGTCAGCGTTTCAGACATTGTGCCCGGTTTCGAAGCATTTCCTCTTCCGCTGCCGGATGCAGAAGTTGGTGTACGGTTATTGACTGATGCCCTTGGCAGTTATGTTCTATGGCCGCGTGCATTGGTGTGGTTATCAGATCAGGTACAATGATTAACATAAGTTATATACATAGTTTTCTTTTATAGTTCCTATATTATATTGTCAGTAATATCTTTTAATTTAACTAATTACTAGGGTTCGGGGAAGGCCGACAGGAAGGGAAAGAAGGTAGCTTCACCTCAGGGAGGCCGACGTGCCCAAGTGGAGAAAGTAAATGTTTCTACGGCAAAGTCTCCACTCATTACGGATATGGAGGTGGTGCAAGGCCTTAGTAAACCGTGCTTCTGGCTACATGAGTGCGTTAGTGATGCAGACGATGAAATAATGATTGAGATTAAGTTGTCGGACCGCCAATTCCACTATTTTGAGGAAACATCGACCTTCCTTTCTAAGGGTGATATTAAAGAATTCTTACTTGAGGAAGAGTTGAATGTTTCCATAATACAAACATTCATGAGGTAATACTTTATTAGTATATTAAATTAATAAATATACATATATGCCTTAATTAAGTAGTATTCAATCCAACTAATAATAACTTCCATAATAAGTAAGTTTTATTTTTATCAATATGAATTCTCAGGCTATTATACAATGATTTGAGGCAATCTAGTCAGCCAATGTTTGGTTGGTTATGTCCAAGACTTTGTACGAGATAACAGTTGCATACAAAACGAAAAGGAGGTGAAAGCATATCTCAAGGATTCTTTGAACGCATGTTCTCGTAGTGGATATAAGATCATTCTTCTTCCTTACATTGAATCGTATGCTTCTTAAACTCATTTTTATTACTTTAATTAAATTGACCTATTAGTTGTTCTACGATAATAATAACATTTTTATTGTTGTAGGAACCATTGGACACTGATTGCAATATGTTTGTCACGTAACGAAGTCTACCACTTTGATTCTTTGCGTAAAGGAACAATACGGTCCTTACTAGTCAAATCATTGTTAAATAGGTAGCCTAATGAAACTATATGCACAATTAGCTTTTAAATATTAAAATGTACATCTAATCTATATAATGTATTGATGTAGTGTGATGAAGAAGATTACTGCATCTGGACTTCGACAACCAAAACCTCCTGTTTGGTATTTAGCGAGGTAACATGAGTAATTTTTTGCATCCTTTTATGGAAACAATAATACACATCTAACATGTCATTTATTGCATCTTTGGTGAATTTTAGTGTCCGGTACAAGAAGGTGGAAATGCGTGTGGGTATTACGTCATGAGGTTCATGCTCGATATCGTCAACTATTGCAAAGATGTTGGTGATCTTCGAAAGGTATGTAACTTTTAGGTTTTCAACTGTTGTTGTTGCATTTCCGGCCTATTTTGGCCTTTTCGTCCCAAAATGTAGTTATAAGTGATTTAACCCAAATTCTCTTTGAACATGATTATATGAGGCATAATATAACTAGTATGTAGATTCTTAGGCTTGCATATGTTGTTGGTTGCATTTCGGGAACGAAAAGGCCATTTCCGGCCTATTTTGGCCTTTTCGCTCCCAAAATGTACTTATAAGTGATTTAACCCCAAATTTCTCTTGAACATGATTATATGAGGCATAATATAACTAGTATGTAGATTTTAGGCTTGCATATGTTGTTGGTTGCATTTCGGGAACGAAAAGGCCATTTCCGGCCTATTTTGGCCTTTTCGCTCCCAAAATGTACTTATGAAGTATTTAACCCCAAATTCTCTTTGAACATGATTTATGAGGCATAATATAACTAGTATGTAGATTCTTAGGCTTGCATTTGTTGTGTTGCATTTCGGGAACGAAAAGGCCATTTCCGGCCTATTTTGGCCTTTTCGCTCCCAAAATGTACTTATGAAGTGATTTAACCCCAAATTCTCTTGAACATGATTATATGAGGCATAATATAACTAGTATGTAGATTCTTAGGCTTGCATTTGTTGTTGGTTGCATTTCGGGAACGAAAAGGCCATTTCCGGCCTATTTTGGCCTTTTCGCTCCCAAAATGTACTTATTAAGTCATTTAACCCCAAATTTTCTTTGAACATGATTATATGAGATATATTATATACGTGTGTAGACTTTTAGGCTTGCATTTGATTTTGATTGAATTTGGGAAGGTATATGTCATTTTTAGAAGTACTAACTACGGTAAAATGATGAATTCTTTATATGTGTTTATTCCTTGGTTGTTTTGCAAGGTTTATGCGAATTCCACACCACTTTAGGAACTTCACCAAAGAAGAAATTGATGAAGTTCGGGATAAGTTGGCGTCCCACATTACCGATGATTGCATAGGATGAGATTTAGCTCGAATGTACTAGTTTCTATCAATCCTATGTACACTTTTTACATTATTAAATATATTTGAAGTTAATTATTACCTTTCTCCTACAACAGCTAGCTGGGGGTGGAAAGTCATATGTAAGGCAAAGGAGAAGTTCAAGCTAGCTATAACACAACAAGTGGCTAAGATGAGATGGGGTGACACTATTAAAGATGGGTACAAGTGGTTAATGGGTGATATTCCTAAAGTAAGATGGCAACTGGTCTGAATTCATACAACATTCCTAAACATTCATTATAGTGGCTTGCTGCCTAGTAAACTGAAGACAAAGATAAATTATTCAATGGGGTGTGTGCTGATCAGGATTGCTTACTGTGTATTCAAGGTCAAGACTCATGCTCTCGTCTCTTTTTTTACTGTCAGTACAGTAAGAAAGTATGCACTCAGATCTTGGAGTGGTTGGGATTGGAGTCTCATCATCAGGAGAATTTGTATGTGAGATGGAAAAAATGGGGAAGAAAATATAATAGCACAGTTAAAAAGAAGTTTTGTTATGCTACTTTAGCTGCAACTGTGTATTATATTTGGTATGCTAGAAACACTGCGCACTAGAAGCAGATGGTTATACACCCTGATCAGATTGTTCGAAGTGTGAAGAAGGAAGTCTATAGCAGAGTTGCTCTTCTGCAAAAGGATAATTGGAAGACTGCAGACAAAGAATGGGTTGATGCTAGAAGAAATTAGTGTAATGCAGTTGTAATGTAGTTGCTTTTGCTGAATTTTGTTTTTGTTGGCTTTGTTTTGTAAGGTGCTGTTGTTGCTTTGTTTGGTTTGGTGATGTTGTACTGATTTTTTGGTAATAAAATTCTTACCTTTTACCAAAAAATTATTACCTTTCTCCACTTGTCATATATTATCATATTGCAATTTGCAATTTTTTTTTTTGTCCAAGGGAGGTTTTGGGTGGGGGTGGGGGTGGGGTGGTGGGGGCTGCTGGGGTGTGGGGGTGGGGGCTAGGAAGGGGGGCAGTGGGGTGGGGAAGTGGGGTGGGGTGGGGGCTGGGAGGGGGGCAGTGGGGGGTGGGGGCAGTGGGGAGGAGGCAGTGGGGAGGGGGCAGTAGGGTGGGGGTGGGGGCAGTGGGGAGGGGGCAGTGGGTGTGAGTGGGCGTGGAGGGTGGGCAGGGGTGGGTGTGAAGGTGGTGGGGCTGCTGTGTGCACTAGGATGCAGGATGCTGCTGTGCACTGTGATGCAGGCTGCTGTGATGCAAAAAAAAAAAAAAAAGATCAGTGAAGGGCTGTGCTAGTTGGAACTAGCGCAACCCTTCTTTCATAGAAGGGTTACGCTAGTTCTAAGTAGCGCAGCCCTTCTGTCATAGAAGCGCTGCGCTAATTAGAACTAGCGCATCCCTTCTTTCATAGAAGGGCTGCGCTTTTTAGTAAAAAGCGCAGCCTTTCCTTGTGAAGGGTTGCGCCTGACTAGCGCAACCCTACTTGAAAAGTGAAGGGCTGTTATGGAAAGGGCTGCTGTCAAAAAGCGCAGCCCTACATGCCATTTTCAGCGCAGCCCTTCTACTTTTTTCCACTAGTGTAAGCACTTAGTTCAAAATTGACGCAAAAACGCAATTCCAATAGATCGTTAGTTATTATTTAACTTCATCTGGTTAAGTTTTCAGAGATTTCATACCAAGTTCAAACTCATGATTCAAAATCGTAACAAACCAACATGAAACATTATAAAATTTTAACATAACTAAACCAAGAGTAGTACCGTTTAGGCTTAAAAAACTCCGGAAAAAAAGTAGAAGTATGCTAGGAGAATGGAGGCTTAAATTTCACCTTAATTCTGTGCGTATTTGGGCAGCAGATAAGGAGTGATTCCCTCGATTCTTGGGCAAAGCAGTTAATATTCGAGCGACGAAGAAAATGGAAAATCATGAGAGAGAAGAGAGAAATAAGAAAATCTTAAGAAACAGAAGAGGATGAGCTTTAGACATAGGCTTGCCAGACCTACCCACATATAAAAATTTGTGATAAACTTGACTTACCCAAAAAAATGTTGCTCAAGATATGTGATGAGAAAAATACCAAGAAAGCCTATTGAAACTGAGTTAGAAAATATTACACATTATAGAAATTTCAATCCATGGTAAAAAAAAAAAGCGCAAAAAGCGCAAACCACATTTATTTTCTAATGGTTGACAATTACTCTTTGAGAATGAGAAAGTCACACAACTATGAATATACCATATCCATTTCTTAATATATACCTGCATCATTTTCATTTTGAAATATTTCATAATAGATGTACTGTTTCCCTATCTATAGCAAGACATTTGACAGGGTGGAAAGAACAGAGTACTTAAGATCAGCAATTGATTATCTAGAAATGCAACCGGATATAACCAATCTTGTACGTGGGTCTCGTGATGAAAACGGTCCATACTTCTCAATAAACTCTTGGGGCTTCCCTTTCATGAAGCAGATTTTGGGTAGGGAAAGCCCAAATTTATAAGTCATGGTGGTATAGATTACAAGGCCAAGCGTTCTTCGTTCCAAGCCCAAGCAGGGATGGTATCTTTACACTTTGCATTAATCTTTCCACCATCCACATGCCTTTGTTTGAAAAATACTTGTATGACTTCAAATGTCCGCAAATTAGATCCTACACCGAGGTGTAGGATGAACATCCTACACCTTGCCCAAAACTATGTCGTTTGATGGTTTTAGGAGAGCCAAAGTTTGGCTGGCTTTTGGCAGTATTTTTGAAAGTGGGCCAGCTCTTTCTCTCTCATTCAGTCTCTTTCTTTCTCATTTATTTTTCAAGAACCATATCAATTCTCTCTCTCATTTAATTTATTTTGTTCTTCATTTATTTCTCCCTGATTTTCATTCATTTCTATTATAAATTTCCAAAAGTTGATATTTGATTTTATTTTATGTTTTGCGTTTTAATAACTTTTTTAATGTACAAATGCATATGGTTTGGTGTACAATAATAGCGAGTGTACATTTGGGGATTTTCAGTGATCAAAGTAATGACCATTCGTGTACATTGTGATTTATCCTTATTTACGTTGGTTGCGGTACCTTTTTATTATTATTAGCTCCACCTACAGATGCATGTACATGCACGTACCTTGCATGTACACTTTGTTAACATTCATGTACATTAATTGGGTTACAATCATGTTGTTATGTGTTGACCTTTTATTTTAGTACCCATATTGGTTTTTTATTTGTTTTGTTTGTGTCTATAGAATATGTTATGCATGCATGTTAGTGAAACTAATGTATATTTAGTCATACACAGTGAACATTAATGCACCTTTAATGTACGCAGAACAAGGTCAACTCTATAAAGTAACTTTAACATCCAGTCAAACCAACATTGTGGATTCAGGCTTAGTAATTGAACAATCTTGCTAGAATATTTGTACATTATATTCAGTCATATCCAGTGAACATTCAATCAAACAATAATGTATATATATATCTTGCGTTATAACCCGTGAACAATATCAACTTCATAAAATAATTTGAACATTTAGTCATAACAACATTGTACATTCAAGCATATAAACTGAACAATCTTGTTATAACATTGTACATTGAGTCATAACCAGTGAATATTCAATAAAACAATATTGTACATTGACTCATATCCGGTGAACATATTGAATTTCATCACTTTGAATTGTGGCACCTGGAGCACTATGATGTATGGGACTGTAATTGTATATATTGAATTTCATTAGTGAACAAACATCATCACGCCAGTGTACAAAGATTGCAAATTACTCACTTGACATAAGCTTCAGGAATTGGGTTAATTTCAGCTGGGGGGCTGTCATTGTACATTTTGATTTTGTTAATGAAAAACGAAGTAATGTACAAAGAAACATAATAGAATAAAAGTATTCATTTGGCATACTAGTTGCATGTAATGTTTCACTCTCACTTGTGGGACTGCCAATGTCATTGTACGTATATTGAATTTTGATGAACAACCATAGTCTATCATTTGTACCTTTACCCCAGTAGTGTACAATCAATTTTTTTTTATATACAACAATGTAAATAAAAAAAATAACCACAGTTTGTTTGCATGTTCATAAAAATAACAACATAGTTCATATGTTCAATGGAGGTCCATTATTGAACAACAAAAAGATTAACAACATAAGTCAATTGTTCAAATCAAATTCCATCATGCAACCCCATAAAATCGTCAATAACACACAATGAACAATAATAGACATCAAAAGTACAATTCTTGTGATATAGTGAACAATGTGATAACACACAATGAACAATAATAGACATTCAAAGTCGAGGTTCAGATATTTCTTTAGATTTTTCCCCTTTGCTCTCAAAAGGGTGGCCAATGGTATTTCTTCACTTTGTGTTCTTGCAACCCCCAAAAAACGAAATTTAGTAACTAGAGGCGAAATTTAAAAAACGAACTGATTAAACATGGAAGAGGTTGAGTGTGGAAAAGAGAGAAGTGGTGAACAATATATGGGGGGAAATGATGGCGGTTGATATCAATCAGTTATTCAATGTTGAACGGTAATTGTCAAATCAGTTACTTTTTGAATTTTCGATATGTACACTGGATTTAATGGAAATGTACATTGACTGCAAATCAATTACTTTTTGCATGTTGAATGATGCGTTTCATTCTTCTTGCCTTGCGTTTTAGGGCTGGTGTAGGATGCTCATCCTACACCTCATACCACCATCTACCAATTGTTTACATAGATGATGGATTGCTGGTGTTGTGGATTGATGATGTGGAGATATTTATATTTCCCACCGTGTTATTGGAGTTTGAATTTTCTCAATTTTGGATGGTTTTAAGCTTTTCGAGTTTCAGTTTTTTTTTCGAATTATTATTAGCTTATCGACCTATACACTAATAAATTGTCTTATTCAATGACAATTATTTCAATATAATACGTTTTTCTTTTCAGTATGTATTTATTTAAAACGATTAACTTAAATGGTTTATTGTTATCTTGAATTATCAACCTACATTTATACATTGATTTTTAGTTCGATTGGATGGTTCGAGATTTTGAGTTTCGAATTGAAAATTTAAGAACAACCAACTTAAATTCATTATTGTTATATTCTACTAACTTATCGACTTACATTGGTTAATTCATCAACATCATCCAATAATAACTTGTTTCATTCCATTAGATATTTTGAGTTTTGGAACGTATTTAACTTAAAGATGATTACCTTAAAGTCTTAAATGCATTACTGTTGCTTTCTTTTAGCTTATTACATGGCATGCGTATTGATCTTATCCGATAACAACTTGGTTTTCAGTTTCTATATGAAAATAACTGAATGACAATTAACTTAACTTGAGTATTGTTACCTTAAATAAAGTTTATTTTGACTTACTATACATTGATACATTTATCTTATCCAATAACAATATGTGTTTGTTTAATAAAAGAGATTGATGTATTGTTATAATGAATTAACTTGTCGACAAGCATGGATACGTTCATTTAATTATATATTAGAGCAAATGAAGAGTCTTTCATAATCAATAAAGTAATATAACTACTACACCACTATAGCACTAAAATTGTACAATCTTCAACTAATAATCAGGAAAGAATCCTTATTTTCCTTGACATGAATTCAATGTTAGACATTCTCATCATTTTTCTTAGTTTTAGCATAACTAGACTCTATTTTGTTCGACTTGTTTTAACTAATTTTTTAAAAAAGTAAGATGATATATGTTCGGATAAGATAAGATAATATAATATATGATAAAGTTATGATAAGAGAAGTTAAGTTCAAATAACAAATTGTTCTTATTGCTCTTTGTTCTTATTGTTATAAGTCTTTCATTGTTCTTATTGGATAACAAATTATTTCGATTCAAGTAGATGTGATGAGTTTGAAAGTGAATATAGCTTAATGACGATTAATTGAAATGGAGTATTGTTATCCTTAACAAACTTATCGACTTACATTAACACATATTAATCTAATTCAATAACATGTTTACGATTTGAATTTGATTTAACTTTAACTATTGACTTGAATGCAGGAGTGATACTTTCTATGATTCTATAAACTTATTATAAGTCACTGATTGATTGAACATTCATATATCTCATCCCATGACAACTTGCATCAATTGAATTAGATGTTTTAGTTATGAAATGAATTCAACTTAAATAAATGATTGTTATCTTGAATTAGTTTACCGACTTACATTGGTCTGTTCGTTAATCTCACAACGACAATAACTTATTCTAATTTTTCACTTTTACAAATCAAGGCTAAAATTTAGGATCCATGTGTTTTTTTTTGCCAATGAGATTTGAGAAATGATAATATTTATCGATTATGGCAAAAATTTTATTGAATAACCAATTAATGATATATTATTATTATTATTGTTATCATGTTATTTAATAATTATTATTTGAATCGTAATGCGTACCATAATCGGGGCATTTATATTTTATATAAATCTAGTAATTGATCGTATATTCATAGTTAATATATAATTCTCATTATATTATCGTAGTTATACTATTAGAACATATTAAGAGTCAATACTCCTCATACTCGTTGATATTATGAAACTACACGTTGAGACGAATCTAATAAGATCCCACATGAATATGTTTTTTTATATACACAAATGAGAATATTCGGTCATAGATTTTAAAATTTGACCCACCAAAAATGAAGTAGACACTATATTATGGAACGGAGGGAGTAATATATAATATTAAAACTTATGAAGAGTCGTTCTACTCCTTTACTCATTAGAGTGGTTTTACGCAGTTGATTATTCGAAATAAGAGTTAACTAAGAGAATACACTAAACATCACGATAATCAATATAGTGTTTTTATTGGTTTTTCGTTAGTCATCCACATATTTATCGCACAAACACATACGGTAATCAATATAGTGTTTTCATTGGTTTTTCGTTGTCATCCATATATTTATCGCACACACACATATGTATATATATCTATCGATCATAATAATTTTATTAATATGATTCGTTTACAAAATACGTCACAAAATCGAGATTGCCCCATCAGGAGTTACCCGAAGTTGACTTGACGTTCAATAGCGAATGGACCCGATGTTTCACAATGATCGAACTAAGGTCATTACTAATTCAACCCGAGTACATTTGATTTAACTCAACCGTACATGAAACCTAAATACGACTTGCGCAAACCCGGCAAAAACATGTCAACTGGCAATCATACCCGGGAATGGATCGACTTGTAAATGGAATGCTCAGACTTGTCTGGCATCCGGGAATCCAATGATTCAAATGTGTTCGACCCAGTTGAACAAAACCTGACCATGACCTGGGGCACTGACAATCATAATCGTGACATGTCCGGGTCTGACCTGGTTCGCCGTGGGTAAGTCCAGAACCTGTTTGAGAACCTGTTTTGACACCACTACACTCATCTTCTATTATTGGACTTTTTGTATGAATTGTTCGATTATCGCGGTGTAATTTTTATTTTACATTTATAACTACCCTGAACTTTGTTTTCTCCGCCTTCTCTCTAGTTTCTCTCTCTATCTTCTCTTGCATCTCTTTAATGGCTTCATCTTCCATGAAACCACCTGATCCTTCTTCTATTTCTCATCCTCCTCCTGATAGTATTATGACAGATCATCATCTTTCCCTGGAAACCCCGCTATCTACCCCCCCTCTTTCTCTGCCTGTGTCGTTCCGAGAAGTTGTGGCCACTTCTACTGAATGGTTCCCAGAAGCAAAAAATTTTGTTCTTTCTTCTAATGGCTGGGATGCTCCAATCCCTATTGCTCCTGATGCTCCTAATGTTGTAAATTTCTCTAAGGAAGATCTTGCTGCGCTTCGACAACCTTGGCAAATGACTCTTATGGGGAAATGCCTTGGAATAAATATTAGGCCCTCTTTCATGTCCCAAAGAATCCAAGTTACGTGGCGTCCAAAAAGTAAAGTGGAAACTATTGATATTGGTCACAATACTTTCCTATTTCGATTTTCGCTAGTGGATGATTTCGAGAGAGCCCTCTTTGGGGGTCCATGGTTTATTCTTGACCACTATCTTATGCTTACCACCTGGAAACCAAATTTCAGACCCTCCATGAATCCTTTCTCTAAACTAATCGTCTGGATTAGATTTCCCGAGCTTCCAGTTGAATATTTTAATAAATCTGCCTTATTTAACATCGCTAAGGTTGTCGGCAGACCTATTCGTGTTGATTATGCTACGGATCAAGTCTCAAAAGGAAGGTACGCCCGTTGTTTGCGTGGAGATTGATATGATCAGCAGCTTGTCTCAAAAGTCTGGGTGGGAGGAGATTGGCAGCAAATTCAATATGAGAATTTGCACACCCTTTGTTTTTTGTGTGGAAAGCTGGGCCATTTAAAAGACTCATGTTCCTTCTCCATGCAAAATAATACTCCTGAATCTACTTCTGTTTCAACAGGCCCACCTAATTCGTTTACTCCTCATCCTTCTCCTGGGCCAGTTACTGATTCTCCCCGTCTAGTTCCCAAGTTGGCCCATGGATTTCAGTGTCCAACAAAAGGACGGGCCGTAAGTCTGTTGATTCTAGTAAATTCAAATCTCCTTCTCACATTTCTTCCCTTTCAGATTCCAAAAAATCCTCCTCAAAAATTAAATCCCCCACCATTCCTCCATTAAAACATCTACCTATTCTAGCGCCCCCAAAAACCGCTTCTTCGCCTTCCAAAGTTTATTCCCCCCAAAATTCTAATCATTTCACATACTCTAACCTCTGCGTCTTCTACTGCCATTTCTTCTAATCTCCCACCTTCCCCCTTGTCGGGAACTTCTTGCCACTTGGCAACAATGTCTGCCAATTTGATTTCCTGTATCTCTTCTCCTCCTATTTTAACCTCCCCCTATCCTCCCCCTAATCTTCTTTCCCCACAGAATCCAAAATTCTCCCCACCTTTCCCAACGATCTTCTTCTCCTAATGGCCGAAAACAACAACCATCGTCCTCAACCTCGACTTACCAAGTTTCTCCCGACTCGTCCACCGAGACTAAGGGGGGGCCGTCATTCTCCGTCAAGTCACCACAATTATCGCCAACATCACCTTCCACAATCCAGTCCTCCATCGCCATCTCCAAGTCCTGCTCCCCACCTTTGTCCCCCAACCACTCCACTCTCCCACTCATCTCCACACTTCCAACCTCCATGTTCAACTTCCCGATAGCTCATCCAGTGATTCTGCAAACATGCAATCATCAATCTCACCAATCTCATCCCCCACCCTCCTCAATCTTTTCCCAACTCACCCAACTCCTCTTCTATGGACATCGCTGAATGTAAATCCAACTCCGGAATCCCTCTCCCTGATGAATCAAACTCTTCAAACCCTAGTATCTTATCAACTTTCTCTCCAATCACCTCCTCCGGCGACACCCTCTCAACCACCACCTCCTCCATCCCCAGACCACCCAACATCTCCTCCTCCTCTAAATCCACAAGCCAACTCTCTCAACCTCGTAAGTGTAGGCCACGATATGGCCCTTACCAAAAACAGACTGACCTCCTTCACAACCTTCGAAGGAGTTGTAGGACTTCAAGTGGAGTTCCGGTTTTGTCAACTTCTGACCAATCCAAAGGAGATCTTCTCCTATGTGACTCCTCTATCGATCACGGAAATCTGGCAATTGGATCAGAGCCCTCTTTGGAATGATTGTGAGGACTTCATTCCTAAACCTCATGGTAAAGCTAAAATTTCGGACTCTCCTAAACCCATGCCCAACCCTAATATTAAAATTATTCTCTGGAATATTAGAGGTGGTTCCTCTGATACTTTCATCCTCCATGCACTCACTATCATTCAGGCACAAAATCCGTCGATCTTTATTATCTTAGAAACAAAATCTGATGAGTCTAGAGCGAGACAAGTTTGTCGTCATTTAGGGTTAATAGACTTTAAGGCAATTCCGTCGTCTGGTCTCCGTGGTGGTATTTCGCTTTTCTGGAAGAATAATGTTGATTTAGTCTTGTATAATGAAAAACCGAATTATTTCCACTCTTTGTTCCACTTTAGTCCTAATAAGCCTGATGTTCTTATTACGGGTCTGCATGCTCCAAGTTCCAGTACAGCCAGGCATCTCCTTTGGAATGACATGCAAAATAATCTCCCTCCTACTGATACTCCATGGCTTGTTCTCGGTGATTTCAATGAGATTACAAGCCAAGCGGATAAATTGGTGGTCGTCCTTTTAGAGATTCACAATGTAAAGACCTTGATAACTTTATTGACGCTGCTTCTCTTGTTGATGTGGGGTTCCATGGGAATCCATTCACTTGGAGTAACGCTCGTGAAGGTTTGGCTCTGATTAGAGAAAGGCTTGATAGGGCTCTGCTTAACCCTACATGGTTGGATGTTTTTCCTTCAACTAAGGTAATTCATCACCACAAACTCACTCGGATCATTGTCCCATCCTCGTTTCTACTGATGACTTCATGCATGCAAGTGTTTTATATTTTCCTTTTAGATGTAAAGAAGCTTGGATTTATCACCCAGATTTTAAAGATTTTTTTACAAATAATTGGAATTCTCCACTAGTTGACTTTCTCCAAGGAAGTCGAAATTTTCATAATTCTATTTCTCATTGGAATCATAATATTTTTGGCAATATTTTACGAAAAAAGAAAATTATCTTAGCTCTCCTGGATGGAATTCAGAATGCCCTTGCTTCCCGTCATTCTGATTTCCTTTCAAATCTTGAGCAACAACTACTTTCGGACTTAGATTATTTTCATCATGTTGAGAAAGTAATTTGGGCTCAGAAAGCTGGCTTCGATTGGCGCAAAAATATGGATTATAATACTAAATATTTCCATATTATTGCTAAGATTAAAAAACCAGAAATAAAATCGTCAGTCTGCAAGATTCCAATGGCAATCTTATTCAAGATGGAGTTGCTCTTAAAGATATGGCTATGACCTATTTCAGGGATATTTTTACTTCTTCTCATTCCTCTCACCCCTTTCCTCGTCCTTCACATCTTCAATCCTCCTTCCTTCTCATTCTCTCCCTTTACTGATTCAGGCCCCCTCTTCTGATGAAATCCTTCATTGTCTTTCCCAAATGGGCCCTACTAAATGTCCCGGGCCTGATGGTATTCAACCTATCTTCTACAAAACTTCTGGGAGGATATTGGGCCCCAGATCACGACTTTTATTGCTCACTGCTTCCAGTCTGGTAGTATCCCCCCGAAATTAACCAAACTTATCTCTCTTTGATCCCCAAGGTCCCCCACCCCACTACCATCAAAGAATTTTGCCCCATTGGTCTTTGCAATACCATTTATAAACTCATAACAAAGATCATTGCTTCTCGTTTGAAATCTTATCTTCCTTTGCTTATTGATCCAGTTCAGACCAGTTTTGTTCCGGGGAGAACAATTGATGAAAACATTATCATTACCAAAGAGCTTGCCCATATTTTTAATAAAGCCAAGAGAGGTAAGAATATCATGGCTCTTAAAATTGACTTAACCAAAGCCTTCGACAGCCTTGAATGGGGTTTTATTAGGGATACCTTGCTAGGTTTTGGCTTCCCTCAATTACTCGTCAAGCTCATTATGTCATGTATTACTACCTCTTCCATTGCTTGTCTTTGGAATGGTGAGATTACCCAATCCTTCCTGCCCTCTCGTGGCATTCGTCAAGGGGACCGCCTATCCCCCTATTTATTTGTCCTCTGCCTTGAGCGTTTATCCCGTATGATTAATAGTGCGGTTGTTGACAAGAAGTTTATTCCCCTTCGTATTTCCAGGAACTTAGACTTGTCCCATTTATTCTATGCGGATGATGTCTTTATTTTCGGGAAAGCCTCCAATTCCAATCTTCATTCTATCCTTTCTATTTTGAATTTGTTTGGAGATGTTTCAGGACTGAGACTCAATGAATCTAAATCCCTTATTATTTTCCCAAAGAAGATGTCTTATCCTGTTCGTATGGGAGTTGTAAGAAATACCTGCTTCAGATTTTCTTCGTCATTTGGCAAATACTTAGGAGTTACTATTAGTCCCTTAAGGCTCAAGAAAGGGGATTTTTTCTCCATTTTGGATAAAACTAAGGATCGTATTAAAGCCTGGCAAGCTAAGCTCCTTAGCATGGCAGGTCGTAACACTCTCATTAAATCTGTGCTCAATACGTATCCTCTCTACTCCATGCAAACCTCCATCCTTTCTGTTTCAGTCTTATCAGCCCTAGATCTTCATTGTAAACAGTTTCTCTGGAATAAACTGGATCAATCGAGATATCTTTCTCGTACTTCCTGGGATGTTGTTACCAATCCTATAGTGGTGGGTGGTCTTGGAATACGAAAATTGAGAATTTGGAACCTTTCTTTCATGGCTAAGCTCGCCTGGAAGATGTTGTCCCCACCCTTCTAAGCTTTGGGTTCAGCTCCTTACTACTCGTTATCTTAAAAATTCTTCTCTTCTCTCTGCTACTCCCTCTTCTTCTGCTTCTCCCCTTTGGAAGGATATCACTAAAGGACTCCCTATTCTCAATCATGGTCTAAGGAGGATCATTGGTCAGGGCCTTGATACTAGCCTCTGGTTTGACCTTTGGGTTGGTGACTGCCCTCTTTATCTTTATCCGGGGATCTCTATTCCCTCCTCTATTGAACACTGGAGGGTTGCCCACATTATCCTTAACAAAACCTGGAATCATAATCTTATCTCTACCCTCTTCCCAATTCCTATCCAAGCACTCATTCTTGCTACTCCTCTCTCTTCTTCCCCCCTATCAAAGATAACCTCTGTTGGAAGTATTCTCAGTCGGGTTGCTTTTCCATTAAAACACGCCTATTTTAATTCCCTTCCCCTCTTCCCATTCCTTCCTTCCCCTGGAAAAAACTTTGGAAAATTCATTCCCCCTTAAATACAAAATGTTATTTTGGAATCTTGCACATGAAATTCTTCCGGTTGGGTCAGTTCTGCATTCCAAAATCCCCTCCTTCAATGCTTTGTGTTGCCTTTATGCAGATGAACCATCTTCATACCTTTCAAGATTGCCTAACTCCGCCTTGCTCTGGACTGAAATTTTGTCCTCAAGGATGATTCCTTCTAACTTTGATTACTATAAGTTTCGGAATCTGCCTTGGAATGAGTGGCTTCTCTTTCAGTTCAATTTCAATGACTCTTGGTTAACAATTTTCATAACTTGCATTTGGCATTTATGGCGTTCGCGGAATAAGGCTGTCTTTGAAGGAGCTATACTGAGAACAAATGCTATGATTAATCTTTTCTGGTATGATCTTCGTAGCACTAATCTTGTTTTTCAGGAATCTACCTCTACTGTTCCTCCTCTAGCTATTTCTCTCTGGGCTCCCCCTCCGACTGGTTACATTAAACTTAATATTGATGGGGCTTGGAAAGCCATTGATAGTGCTGGTGGTGGAGGTGTCTTTCGGAAACCTGATAGCTCGTGGTATGTTGGTTTTTCTGCAAAATATTTTGCTTCATCTCCCCTTGCTGCAGAACTTATGGCGCTGAAAGATGGTCTAACAATGGCTCAAGATTTTAATATGGAATGTCTTATCATCGAGACTGATGCTTTGGAAATGAAGGCCATGCTCACTAATGTGGAAAACTTCCAGAATAGTGCGCTTGTCAATCTTATTAGAGATATCAGTGCTATTCTAAACTCCAATCCTTGCTATTCTCTTATGCATTCCAAAATTCTGCAAATGCCCTGGCTCATCTGCTTGCACAACGAGAAAAGTTAGCAGTCTCGAAGACTACTTATTTCTCCTGTCCAAAGTTTGCGTTCAACACCTACAAGGATGATGTTAACAGAAACTCCTCGGCTGCTTCTCAGTCTTAGCTGCTACATTTTGCTCGCTTATTATCTATTCTATCTGATGTTTCAGTTTCAGTCTCAGTTTTATGCTTTGTCTTTTCTCTTTGGTTCAGGTCCTCTTATAATATTTGGACTTGTTTTGGCTTGTATTGTGACCTTCTTATCAGGTCTTCCACTTTTTGTAATAGGCTATGATTAGTTGGCCATGTTTTGGTTAATATAAATATTTTACGTTTTCTGTTAAAAAATAAAATAAATATATACCTACCCTGCCTAATTCACGTGTCCCTTCCAGGCCACTCTTCTTCTATTATTGGACTTTATTCTATTACTTGTTCGATTATTGCGAATTTTTTTCTTTACGTGTTTGGGGCCAGGCCATAGGCCACATGCCACTCTTCGGTTGTACACAGAACATGAGAACATCGTTGTCGTATGAACTTATGAAAATCAATATCATATCGAGCAATCATCATGCCAGAAAAGCAAGTTTGGTTGCATTCTTATTGAGCCAAATTCACTCAGCAATATCAGAGATAATAACATCACAATCAATGTCTTTTTTTAATAATTTATTTCATTAAATTAATATGGCAGACAAGCAGGTATGACAGCTATGTTTAGTTGAAATTTTCTGATCTGAACTTATGTGATCTGATTTGAACTTATTTTTTCTGATCTGATTTGATTTGATATGAACTTATTTTTTCTAATCCGGTCTTATCTACAAGATCTTGTCTTTTATAAAATATATTATTACTATTATATTATTACTTTGTAATTTATCATTATGCAATGCATTATAAGATCTTATTTATAGTATTACGATTATTGTCATATTATTTCTATAACAACTTTTATTAATAATAATAATTATTATTATTATCATTATTATAATAACAATAATTATAATCATAATAGTAATAATCATTACTAAAAATAATTTTATAACCCAAGTCATTAATTTATAAGAGCACTTCTAAAATGTTCCACACTTTCACTTTAAAAAAAATATTTCACACTTGAAAAGTCGGAAGCCTCAACTCATTTTTTTCATATAAAATAAAATAAGATATACAAACAACTATGAAACTTTCCTAAATACTACTACTAACTTCTCTTTTACTACTAATGGATAGGGTGCAACTTCAAATAGCTAGAGGGAGATGGAATTGCTAGGAAGAGGTGTATCAGATCTGAATTTATTGTATCTCGCACTTAGCTTATTTTGAACAGTATCCGTTTCGTTGTCATGAATTTGAGCTATCATATTTTAAATATTTCTTATTTTTGCGTGAATCTTATGTTCTTAACACGTGGCTTTTAATTTTCTATTATTTAATAACAACAAAATAACTTAAAATAATGATAACAATGACATTTATAATGATAACAACGAGATTAATAATAATTACCAATATTAATAATTAATAAGTACAACAACAACAATAATAATCCTTTTGAACAAATGTACTAGTAAATAATATTATTAATAGTAATTATGAGTTTTTAAATATAAGCATGATCTGATCTGAACTTATTTTTTCTGATCTGATTTGACTGAACTTATTTTTTCTGATCTGAATAGATATGAAATAAGCAAAAATAAGGTGAACTGAATATAGCCGACGTCCCTTGCAAGAGAAAACATTACAATCAATGCCTTTTTTAATAATTGATTTCATTAAATTAACATGATAGACAAGCAGGTATTACATCCCTTCCAACAGAAAAATACAGGGGAAAAGTGTGCCATTAAGGCCTTGTATATTACTATAATCAACACATAACAAGATTTGATTAGTGATAAAGTTTTGGCAGTATGACTTTAAATTATGGGATCAAACTTCATTAAAGGTTTTTTTAGGTAAGTTTTTCTTACCATCTCTTTCCCTCCCAAGGAGTCTGACCAGCTAACCTGACTGGTTAAACGTGAGGTGTCAGCCTAATAGGGTCCATCTTTTCACCTAATAAAGGGCCTTATATAATCAATAACTAACATTATATGCACGTGATGTAACGTTAATTTCAAAACTTGTTATTCTATTATATATAATCCAACCGTAAATAGTTATGATTACACTTAAAATGGGAATGGCTATTAGTTAGATGAATTTAGATATATTGATTCACTAATACAAAAAATTAACAAAGGTTGTGAGTAATTTTTTTTGTGAATGAATTTTGAACAAAAAGAATAGACATATGAGTTAAAGACTATCAAAGATAGTGACTTTTTCAGACTTTTCAGGGGGACGTTATGTATACCCTATCCTTCTATAAGAAAAAGGTCAAGACATTTTGTCCAAATAATTTTTTTATTGAAATAATTGTGCATATACCTTTTTAACTTACTAGTGATTGGATCGCACGTTGTTACTAGGAGTAGCTAAATTAGTGTAGATATTGGCCAAATATCCTACACATATTTACACTAATAACATGTTAAGGACTTGCTATATTAGCATTGTTATTTATGCAACCTGTTATGGACAAAGCAGGTAATACGTAAAAAAGTTTTTCCTTATGTTACCCCAAGATATTGTAGTCGTAATATCTTGATAAAGATAGTTCCATTTACGATAATAATGTAGTAAATGTAGGTAGTAACATGATTAATTTTCTTCAAGTTTCTTGTTTATAGCTACTATTAGGTAGTTAAACCTCCCTCCCCCCCTAAAATACTTCATCCGTTCTTTTTATATTGCAACAATGAGATTTTTGCATTATTCACTCACCACCTTTTACCTATCTATTGTAATTTTTATATACGGAAAAATATAGTCATGTGGGATCTTGTTAGATTCGTCTCGATATATACTTTCAAAATATCAAATTCCTATAATTTTTACTAAAAAGTAATTAAAGATACTAACAGTTCATGTTGTGCATTGACAATCGTGAAAACTAAATTATTGCAATAGAATAAGAACGATGGAAGTATAAGGTAAGCTCAATATTCAAGGTCGAACTTCAACCATTAATGGCTCTCAGTTTAAAGTTGATAAAAAAAATAAGAAGAAAAGTATTACTATAACATTTCCCAAGATGAATCTAATGGCATAATTTATAAGTTTTTTACTTGTCTTAATATCAGAGATATTTATGATCACAGTAAATGTTTGTAGAGCGTGAACATACTATGTTTTGAAACGAACTTTTTTTATGAAGAGTGAATGTATTATATTTTGAAACGGATTAAGTATTTAATATAATTTGAGTTTGTAGTTCTGGAAACAAGCATATTGATCAGAAATGCTTTTCAGTTATAACAATGATACAAATAGCATTAGTTTTGGAGATTTTCCTTATCGTTGAGCAAGTCTTTACACAATGATCTAGTGAATGTAGCAACATAATTTTGTTCAAGTTTCCTAATTATAGCTAGCTAGTTAATATAATATAAGTTCATAGTTTAGGAATAATTGTAGTTGCAAAAAAGATACATATAGCACAAATTTGGAATATGCCTTACGATTAATTAAGTCTCTCCATATAAGTAAGATAAGAGAGAGCGAAGGGACAAACATAAGTCCATGAGTATACGTTCCTTGAAAGATTTATATAACCATTTCGGCCATAGGTAACTCTTAAATAAATTGGCTTGTGGTTACCACTAAACATAGAAGCTTTACTCAAGCATTTTATTTGAGATAACTTTGCAAGGAAATTGAGCGCAAAATTACACTTAAGCCTTTCTACACAACATTCTCGCTGCTCATCCTGTGTTGAACCTTTGCTAGTCTACTTTTAACAAACACAACTGGCTAAAACTCTTCTCCAATGTGAAAGCCATTACATTAAAAAGGCTTTGTTTACTAAAATAATATTTCAAATGTAAAAAATATAATTCCTTCAAATTTTTAGCTAGTATGCAATTTTTATCTAGTATTTATGAATGTACAAAAAATAAATCCAAAAAACATGACTATCTTAAGATGTTTTACTAGCAGGATAGGTGAAAAGTTCCATGAAATATTACAGAGACTCAGGCACCGTTTCTAAGACATAAGAGGAGTTCTTAATACCCCGCCAACTGAGGTTCTTAGTTTATTATCATTAGCTCATCTCACGACAACTACATGGAGCAACTTTAACTGCGCACAATATGATTTCAGTCGACAAAAATAGAAATGTGAGAAGCATATGCCAACTTAGTTGTCTAAAATCAAGTTCTGAATAAAGAAGATGCAGTGATGCATATCTCTTAGAAAACAAACACACTTGATTTTTCAGTGATGCTATACTCTAAGAACTTATTACTAATCAATGAGCGTGAAAGACATTTTCGCCATGCTTTGAGAGATGGATATGGGAGGGAAATTAAATCTATAGTTCTAGATCTATAATAGTACTTTATATTATGTGATGCAGCACTCAAATTTCAATTGATAAAAAAAGGTCCAAGTCTTAAATTTCTAAACATTGAGAAATTTCTATCTTGGACTTTAGATACTATTTAATACATGCAATATATGCGATGGTTAAATTGCTGGAAGAGGATCCTAATTGATGCAATACAAAAGCATTTTTTTTTTCTAAAATAAAGTAGTATTAGTCTAATACATCAGTTCTCATCTGGCTACTGCAATGGTGCAGTCCGAATTTTACACCTCACTTGTTACAGTCCGAATTTTACA
Source organism: Beta vulgaris subsp. vulgaris (assembly GCF_026745355.1). NCBI lineage: Eukaryota > Viridiplantae > Streptophyta > Magnoliopsida > Caryophyllales > Amaranthaceae > Beta > Beta vulgaris. The sequence goes on along the minus strand of NW_026611040.1, from coordinate 297,243 downwards.
TCTCACTTGTTATTTGTTAGCTTACACGCTAAAGTGATGCAGCTACTATGCCTATTTCAAGCATAAAAGAACAACTTTTTACCATCTTGATTACAATTCAGAAAACCCACAATAATCCAATCTTCACCATTTCAAGTTATACACCCAAAACAACAAAATAAGGTCACGCAAAAATAGATTACTTAACAATAAAATTTCATTCATTTACATAAATAACATCATTTCAAATTCCCAAACAATGGAACAAAAATCTCAAAAAAAAAAAGCTAAGAACTATTTGAGTAACAACTAACAAACCAACCACATTTACCACTCTCAATGTATCCATTTTTTTCGACTGAGTCGAGAAGAGGCTCAGATCTGACATGGGCAAAGCAATCTAATAACGAAATTACCATTCCACACACAAAACGCGATGTAAATTAAATAGGGCCCATCAATAAGTCAATGTATTACAAGTTAACCAAACAAAGCTTACAAGTGCATTTTCTTCAACATAAATTCTTGTGATATGAACTTATTAGGCCAAAACTTCTTAACACGAAATAAAATATGGTGAAAAAAGAGTCTAAATCAGTTGCTACCACCAAATATGAATGCTCTAAAAATCAATATATATGAGTCTGATTTCATAAAACAATTAACTTATCACATCCTCTTTGTCCTTTTTTCTAGCTTGTCTTCCATCTCAAATGTGTCAATATCTTGAGAATATATATATATATATATATATATATATATATATATATATATATATATATATATATATATATATAATATATATATATATTATATATATATATATATATATATATATATATATGAGATAAAGCTAATAAGGTCTCACATAACTATTCAAATATTACTTTACTTTTTTGCATCTCTTCTACCCCAAAAAGAGTGGTTGAACCAAGTCAACAACCAACATCTCACATAACTTAACAACCCTTGACTAATTCCAACTTCAATCCATAACTTTCCTTTATTTGTTGAGCCAAGTCAACAACCAACCAATCTTTCATAGGTATAATAACTCACTTACCAAATAAGACCCTCAGTCCTCATAAAATAATTAAATAATTCAAAGGGAACAACATGATCGATTCAATCATGATCCACCTACGTAGAACGAAAATGGGAGAATTGAAAAAGAGGGGGGGTAAGCATTATCTTTACGGCTAGATGTAATATCCAGATCTCTGCGGAAATGAAAAAATTTCACGTGTTTCTCGTCGGGAAGGGATTACTAGGCAAATTCCATTGATTGCATGCAACATATGGGTAAGAAGTGTTAGGATATAATGCTAATAGTGCATTAATAATATAAGATATATAAATATAAATATGTATTGAATATTATTCTTAATAATGTTATTATATCTCTTGAATGATTACAATGCTTATATAGTAGTGTGATTACAACAATAGTATAGTTATATGCTAAATAATTAAAGGTTGTTCTTGCTATTCTAACAATAACATAGTAATTAATAGTTATCAAATGCTAAACATAGATGAAATGAGGAAGGCCTTCAATATTTTAACACTCCTCCTTGAAGAACTTCCTTTGAACGCCAAGCTTTTCTCTCAAGTACTCGAAACTTGTTTTCGAAAGAGCTTTTGTAGATATGTCAGCAATTTGTTCTTCTGAGGCACAATGAATTAAGCTGATCTTTCCCGCACTTTCAACTTCATGTACAAAGTGATATTTTATTTTTATGTGTTTAGTCTTTCGATGTAGTACTGGATTCTTAGCAATAGCAATAGCAGATTTACTATCACAATATATCTTCGTTGGTTGTTTTGCTCTTCTCCAATTTCTGCTAAAATTCTTCGTAGCTAAATAGTTTGATTGCAGCAGCACATACGGCAATATACTCTGCTTCCGCTGTTGATTGAGCCACGATATCTTGCTTTTGACTTAGCTAAGAAAATACTCAATTTCCTAGTGAAAATACATATCCCGATGTACTTCCTATATCATATATGGATCCAACCCAATCGCTGTCTGAATATCCAATTAGTTTAGAATTTTTAATGGGCTTGTACCATATTCCATAATCCGAGGTTCCTTTTAGATAGCGAAGAACTCTCTTGATTGCTTGTAAGTGTATTTAACTTGGTTTATGCATAAACCTTGCTAACATGCTTACAACATACATCATATCTTGTCTTGTAGCTGTAAAATATAATAAACTCGCAATTATGCTTCTATATTGTTTAAAATCAGCATCTTCGGAATCAAACTTCCTTGCTTAACATTTCATTCTGAGCTAATGGAGTGGAAACAGGTTTGTAATTTTCCATCTTAAACTTTTTCAAGATGTTTTCTGCATATTTCTTTTGGCTTAAGAAAATCCCTTCTTTGGTTTGTTCAATCTTCATACCAAGAAAATAATTCATTAGACCAAGATCAGTCATTTCAAATTGCTTCATCATGTCTTGCTTAAATGCTTCTATCGTTGTTGGATTGTTCGCAATAATGATTAGATCATCCACATAAAATGATAAGATTATGACATTAGTCCCATCCATTTTTAGGTATAATGTTGCTTCATTAGGACTCCTCTTGAATCCTTGTTGAATAAAGTAACCATCATTTCGACTATACCAAGCACGTGGAGCTTGTTTGAGCCCATACAAAGCTTTCTTTAGCTTCAGTACTTTATCTTCCTTTCCTTTCACTACAAACCTTGGAGGTTCTTCAATATAGATCTCTTCCTCGAGAAATCCATTTAAAAAAGCAGACTTGACATCAAGTTGATAAAGTTTTCCATTTTCGTTGTGCAGCTAGAGCAAGAATTACTCTAACTGTATCTTGTCTTGACACCGGAGCAAATGTCTCATTATAATCAATGTCGAATTATTGTGAATATCCTTTTACTACCAGTCTGGGTTTGTGCTTTTGAATTGAGCCATTTGGATTGAATTTTGTCTTGAATATCCATTTTACACCAATGACATCTTTGTTTGGTGGCTTATCTTGCAATTCCCATGTTTGATTTTTCTCAATCATGCGAATTTCTTCTTTATAGCAGCTCTCGATTCTTCATATTGAGAAGCTTGCTCATAGTTTACTGGTTCATGAGTAGTAAGACAACAAAATTCAAATCGTTCAAGATTAAGATCTGGGATTCTTTCAGTAGTGTCATATATGTCAGAGATTCTCCGAGTCTGTCTTGGAGGTGATTCTGTAGAGCTACCAAACTCAAATCCATGAGAATCAGATTCATTATTGTCGATCTCCTCCTACGAGCATTGACCCATCTGATTGACAGGAATAGATATTTGTGGTGTAGGATAGTTTTGTTGTTGTTGTGGTACTGATGGTATTGTCACATATCTTTTATTAATGTCATTTTGCTCCTAATTCCGTGACGCACCTTCGTCAAACACTACATCCCTGCTAACTTGAATTTTATGATTATATGGGTTAAATATACTCTATATCCTTTAGATTGAGAGTTATAGCCAAGGAAGATTCCCTTTTCAGCTTTATTTATCATCAAGATTGTGACGCTTTTGATCATGTATATGAGCATAACATATGCATCCAAATACCCTTAAAAAACTTACAGATGGTTTATATCCAGTTCATGCTTCAATTGGTGTTCGACCTTCTATTGCTTTTGTTGGAGTCGATTTTGAAGATACACGGATGTATAGACTGCTTCTACCCAAAACTTGTTAGGCATTGCCTTATCCTTGAGCATTGATCTTGCCATCTCCATCACGATTCTTTTCTTTCTTTCAGCCACGCCATTTTGTTGTGGTGTGTATGGAACAATAAGTTAATGATGTATACCTTCCGCATCACAAAATTTGTTGAATTCTGATGAGGTATACTCTGTGCCGTTATTGTCGCTTCTGAGATTCATGATTTGTGAAGAACTTTCTTTCTCAACATAATTCTTGAATTTATTAAATGTTTTAAAGACCTCATAACGATCTTTCATGAAGTAAACCCATGTCATTCGAGAATAATCATCAATGAATAAGATGAAATACTTGCTATCATCAAGAGAAGGAGTTCTCATTGGACCATATACATCTGTTGTACGAGCTGTAATTTCTTAGTCACTCTTGGTGCAAGTCCTTTTGGAAATGGTTGTCTTGTCATTTTTCCCAATTGAGAACCACTGCAAACAACAATTATATTTGACATAACTGGTATACCCTTCACCATATTCCTCTGTGAAAGAAGTTTTAGATTCTGAAAATTACTATGACCAAAACGTTTGTGCCATAGCCATGTAGCTTCATCTCCTTGAGCTTGCATTACCTTTTCTTTCCCTTCATATTGCCAATTTAAAGGAAAACATTTCTGTTGCATTTTAACATTAGCAACTTGATTTTTTTGTGGGTCCAATATTGCACATGATTCATCCTTAAAAGTTAAAATGGATAGAATATCCATTTTGGATCATTTAATGAACACTAAGTAAATTTTGATTTAAGCTAGGGACATAAAGAACATCTTTAATGAACATTGTCCCCAGTTTTGTCTGAACAACAATTATGCCTTTGCCTTCAGACTTCATCATTGATCCGCTACCCATTTTGATAGGGATTTTAACAGATGTGTCAATGTTGGAGAAAATCTCAGATTGCTTTGTCATATGATTTGTGCATCCATTATCTATAAGCCAATCATCCATTTTGTTACTATTATTTTGATTAGCATAAAATAGATAACCTTCTTCATCAATTGTCTCTGAAAACGCTTGCTTGTTGTTTCTTAAATCTGCATACATTTTCAGTATGACCAAATTTCTCAGAATAATTGCATTGCAGTTTTCCCTTGTGCCAACAATTCTTTTCTTCATGATTTGTATTTTTAGAAATTTTGCAAGGAGGAAATTTACCTTTTTTGATTTTTCTCTCTATTGTTGTATGAATTCTTGTGCTTGAAATTTCCTCTTGAATTATTATGAGGTTTCGACGATGAGGGTTTATGCCTTGATTGGAAAGCTCCCTCTGGACCTTCTGACGATGTTTCATCATCCCTGCTATTCATTCTCTGTTCATGTATTTGTAGAGAACCAAGAAAATCCACAAGAGATAATTTTGTAATATCTTTTGACTCTTCAATTATTTGTGCAACTAATTTAAATTTTTTTTGATAAAGTTAATAACATTTTCTGCACAACTCGTTGATCAGTTATATCTTCACCCATGGCTTTAAACTGATTCACAATTTCTATCACTATTGCAAGTAATCTTTTATACATTCATTTTTTTCATCTTCAAATTATCAAACTCAAGTTGAAGAGATTGTAATTTGACAGCCTTCATTTTCTCGATTCCTTGAAATTCTCTTTTCAAGGTATCCCATGCTTGTTTTGCTGAGGTAGCATTCATTATTCGAGGAAATACCGAGTCTGTAGTAGCTAAGTGAATTTTAGCTAATGCTTCCGCATCCTTTGTTTTTGCCAATCAACTCCTCCTATAGCAGATTCTCCTTCATTTGGTGTAGTTGTTGGTATACCTGACTCACAACTTCCCATACTCCAAAAGCACGTAAAACAGTCTTCATTCGAATGCTCCAATATTCGTAATTGCTACCGTTGAAAAGTGGAAACTTGTTGGTTTATTGTGCTTGTCAATGTCATTCTTTTCTCTTTTTTTTCTGTAGATAATATTGTATTTTATGAAATATTTCTAACTTTGCGGAAATCGTGCTAGAGCCTTCTTGATTGTTCTAGCTCTTGATACCACTTTTAGGATATAGTGCTAATAGTGCATAAATAATATAAGATATATAAATATAAATATGTATTGAATATTATTCTTAATAATGTTATTATATCTCTTGATGATTACAATGCTTATATAGTAGTGTGATTACAACAATAGTATAGCTATATGCTAAATAATTAAAGGTTGTTCTTGTTATTCTAACAATAACATAGCAATTAATAGTTATCAAATGCTAAAGATAGATGAAATGAGGAAGGCCTTCAATATTTTAACAAGAAGCTTCACTTCTAGTAGCTTGCTGACTCTCTTCATCAGAAGTGAGCTCTTAAACAAATTATTTAGATTTGGCTGAGGAATGCATTGAAGGTTCGACTCTACTCGAGTGGGTGAAAATCCTTTGTTGGATGGAGAAAGAGTAATTGAATTGGGACGCCAAACATACCTACTTTCCTCAAATGAGAGCTTTTGTCGATGCGCACTTTTCTGGATGATCACTAGTGGTAAAAACCTCATCTGTCACTTAGTAACAGATGCGATTTTTATAAAACCGCATCTGAAAATCAATTAAAAATTGGGAAGGAAAGTTGGAAGGAAAATCTGATGTGGTCCTCTTGTGGACCGCATCAGATTAATAAAATTGATGCGACTTTTACGAATCTGATCGATGTGGTTCCTAAGACCGCATCAGATTTATTTAAAAAAAAACGTGTGGCCCATTTCCCTCCCTCAACCCCAGCGCACATATGTAACACCCCCAAAATCCACGCGCGCCTACCACTGCTGCGTCGCGTTGACTTTGGGCGCGTTACCGCCGCGATGGAACGCAAGGCATAATAAGGGTTAACGATAACTTAAAACATTAACTTGAAAACTAAAATGCAGCGGAATTAAAATATAAATACAACTCGGGAATCATCAATGACCCCTTTCATTCAAACCACAAACCATATATAAGTCTTAGAAAAATCAATAATACTTATTTCAAAATGCTTTAAATGTAAATACCAAAGCCTAATCCCCGTATGCTCGAGATTATGCAGCAACACCAGCAAACCTAGTCTGCTCCCCATTGTAGCATCAATGGTTCATCGCAGTTCATCAAACACATAATAACACACAATCAGCATGCTGAGTACGTAATGAACCATTGAATACATGTAAACATAAATGATGCACACATGAACAATCTTAAGCATGATGCTACACTATGTTACATCCTTTATCCTTTAACCTTTAATCTTTAATCTTTAATTGGCATCGAACGGGCACCGTCATCTTACTAGAATCATACGGGCTACTGAATCCTTAACAGACACTAGGTCTGTTAGATGAAATGCAAATACGGTTTTGTTCCGTCTCACACCCATCACCTTAGTATGCATACCCCCAAGATCGAACGGAACCTTCCGCCTACTTGAGTGTCAAAATATAAGGACACTACTGTCGTCACAGTAGGCCTGCGTAGGAGCGTAGGACAAGTCCCACACTCCCCCCATTGTTCATCACTTGTAGGGAGTCCAACTACAAGATATTGCCATAATTCATTTTAATATTAACCATTCATTTCATAACCACATATAGTCATTTACCTTTTTTTTTAGTTACAATGCTCAAATCGTATCTCTTGTAACACTCTTGTTACACTATGGATACATAGAATCAATTACTTGTTCTCTTCATTAAAATGCTCAAATCGTATCTCTTGTAACAACCTTGTTACACTATGGATACATAGAATCATTTACCTGTCCTCTTATGCTCGAATCATATCTCTTGTAACAACCTTGTTACACTATGGATAGATTAAAAAAATGCTCTTGTTTATATTACGATAGAATTACGCATTCCAATGCAACATATCAATTTCAATTACAAATGTCTAACCAGACAATCTCAATCAATCAAACATTCCCTATCATGCTTCTAGGTTCCAATAACATAGATTGCAACCTAATCATGATACTAATACTTGGGATTAAACTGGTACGCGTACGTACCTTGTAACGGAGAATTTTCGCTGTCTTAATCGAACGTTCCGCTTATGAAATTGGGACCTAAATCGTTAAATAAAAGCTTTAGTGCTACGTCGTTGGTAACGTCAACAACTACTACGTAATTAAGACTATACGGTTTAATAATTCGAAGTAAACGATTAATAAACCCCTTGTTTAAGAATTTTCGTTACTTTTCTTATTATAAAGAGTTCAACAACTTTTAGGAGTCAAAGCTAGTCAACATACTAATATTAGTTAGTGTCATTAGTCCACTATCTTTACCAAACCAGTTAAATTATAAGTCCAACCATGATTTATGACCAAAATCTTATGTCCAAAACTCTTAGGTCCAATCCAGTATTATGTCCGAAAGTCAGATCCGCAATTATACTCAGATCAGTAAAATAAACTAATCATCTTGAATTATTAATTAACTAATTATAATTTAACATAATTATGAAAACATAAATTATAATTAGACTTAATATAATATATTCAATATATAAATTGTTTTATATCGTTAAGCTCGCCGGCGGAGCAACTCCGGCGACCAACTAGCTGTGCACCACCACAACAGTCTCACGGCCCGGATCGCTCGCACATCACTCTTGCGCTCGGATCGCTCGCGCTCGTCGAGCAGCCTTCACAACCACAGCGCTCGACTCGCCCACGAGCCTCGCGTAGCAGCAGCAGCAAGCCTCGCACAGCAGCAGCAGCCTCGCACAGATTCGTCGCTCGCACGCCCTCGCACCAGCCCTCGACTCGCAGCTTCGTCGCGCGCTCGTCTCGATCTCGCGTCCTGCTCGCTCGTCGCTCAGCCCTCGAACCCCGCAGCGCTTCACACCACAGCGACACTCTGCCAACCTCGCACTCGCCACGCACCCTCGAACTCTCGAAGGTAAAGCGTGAGGCGACGCGAGAGAGAGAGAGAGAGAGACTGAGGGAGGAAGAACAACAAGAGAAAGGAAGAACAGCGAGAGGAAGGAAGAACAGCGAGAGAAGAGAGAGAGAAGAAAGGTACGTGACGGCTGAGGAAGGAGAGGAAGAGATTTAGGGTTTCTGAAATTTTTCTCCTCTTCCTTTCCTTTTTATAACCTTCTAAAAGTGGTAACTCTAGATCGGGTAAACTCGGCTTAACTTTTATAAATCCGAAATTAACACAACCGACTCATATTAGTATTATTTTATTCTTATTATTCTGTAAATACTACAAAATCCTTTTTATTAACTTCTTTATATTTTCTTAATTTTTTACGAATTAATTCCAAAAATACGGAGTATTACAGGCTTTCCCCCTTAAAAGAAGTTTCGTCCCGAAACTTGGAGGTAGCCAGTCTTAACGACGATCTTTTGCACTTCTAAGTCCCAAAATTTCATAAGCGTTTTCTAACGTTCGCACAACAGATCAGCAATAATTACAAATAACTATCATAATTAACATACTTTAGGGTGAAAGCGCGAAATTCTATCGCATTCTTCCCCCCTTAAAAGAAAAGTTACGTCCCCGTAACTCACGTACCTCTTGAAAAAGCTCAGGGTACTTCAGACGCATTGCATCTTCGGCTTCCCAGGTGGCTTCTTCAGTATTTTGATTTCTCCATAACACTTTGACAATTCTGATGTCCTTGATCCTCGTACTACGCACTTTGCGGTCTAGTATCTGGACAGGTTTCTCCTCATAGGATAAAGTCTCGTCTATTTCGACATTTTCCGGTTCAAGTACATGTGACTCATCCGGTACGTATCTCCGGAGTTGGGATACGTGAAACACATTATGGACCCTTTCTAAGTTATTGGGCAAATCTAGGCGATAAGCGACTTTGCCTACTCTCGCCAGAATCTCATATGGTCCTATGAATTTAGGGCTTAGCTTCCCCTTTTTCCCGAATCGCATCACTCCTTTCATTGGAGACACCTTAAGCAATACTTTTTCCCCGACTTCGTAATTCTCATCCCTTCGCTTCTGATCCGCATAGGATTTCTGCCTGTCCTCTGCAGCCTTAATCTTTTCTTGAATGAATTGCACCTGATCCACTGTCTCCTGAATCATCTCAGGTCCTAACACCACAGTCTCACTAATGTCGTTCCAACATAAAGGGCTACGACACTTTCTCCCATATAGTGCTTCAAATGGTGCCATCTTAATACTAGCATGGTAGCTGTTGTTGTATGAGAATTCTATGAGGTCCAAATGGTCTTCCCATGATCCTTGGTATTCTAAGGCACACGCTCTCAGCATGTCCTCTAAGGTCTGAATAGTTCTTTCGGTTTGACCGTTTGTAGCTGGGTGAAAAGCTGTACTCATCAATAGCTCACTACCAAAAGCTTCCTGAACCTTTTTCCAGAAATTCGAAAGGAATCGCGAATCTCTATCTGATACTATACTCGTGGGTACTCCATGTAATCGAATGACATTTTTCACATAGGCCTTGGCTAAGGCTTCCATACTCCACGTATCTTTCATAGGTATGAACCTTGCTGTTTTGGTTAGTCTGTCCACTATCACCCATATGGTATTATTGCCTCCCCGACTCCTAGGTAAGGCTACAACAAAATCCATGGATATAGAGTCCCATTTCCATGTCGGAATGTCTAAAGGTTGAATCTTTCCTTGAGGTCTCTTGTGTTCACTTTTGACTTTCTGGCACGTTAGACATTTTGAAACAAATTTAGCTACTGCTCTTTTCATCCCAGGCCACCAAAACATCTTCTTGAGGTCCTTATATAACTTATCTCCCCCTGGGTGGACGGAATAAGTCGTGTTATGACCCTCACCCATTATCTTTTGTTTCAATTCTTCACATTTTTGTGGTACACACCACCTACCCTTATATCTTATGCTTCCATCCTCATGGATCGCAAACCCTTCTGCTTTTCCCTCCTTAAGCTTTGCTTTGACTCTCTCAAGCTTCACATCCCCAGGTTGATTTTCTCTTATTTCATCTAGAAAGTTAGGCTCGATGGTTAAGACACTCAACAATCTTTCTACCTCCCCTTCATGAACTTCTATCTTTAGTCTAGCAAACTCCTCACAAAGTTTGTCGGCAACGACTAATGTATTCAGGCTATGGCTAGACTTGCGACTTAACGCATCAGCAACGACGTTGGCTTTACCCTCATGGTACTGGATGTCTAAGTCATAGTCCTTGATGAGCTCTAACCATCTGCGCTGTCTCATGTTAAGGTCTTTCTGGGTGAAGATGTATTTGAGACTTTTGTGATCCGTGAAGATTCGACAAGTCACCCCGTAAAGGTAGTGTCTCCAGATTTTTAGGGCAAACACTATTGCAGCCAATTCTAAGTCGTGTGTTGGGTAATTGACTTCATACGGTTTCAACTGCCGAGACGCATAAGCTATGACCTTCCCATTTTGCATAAGAACACAACCCAACCCATTCTTGGACGCATCACTATACACATCATATCCCTCATTTCCATTAGGCAAGGTTAGGACAGGGGCTGATGTTAATCTTTCTTTGAGCGTTTGAAAGGCTTTCTCACTGTCCTCATTCCAGTTAAACCTACAATCCTTCTTCATCAAACTGGTCATGGGCTTTGCTATTTTGGAGAAGTCTTTCACAAATCTCCTGTAGTAACCGGCTAAACCCAAGAAACTTCTTATGTCTGCGACATTCTTTGGAGTAGGCCATTCACTCACGGCTTTGATCTTTGCAGGATCGACTGAATCAATATCATTATTATAGCCTCAACGTTAAGCACTTACTATTCTGACAATGTCATAACGTACTCCTTACCTAGCTAACATCAATACTCAAGATCTTAATTATTCAAGGCTGCACCAATCCAAAATAATGTTTACTTCTCATCACAATTTCAATTTCCTCCACATTTTTCCATTATCCTTTTTTTATTGGTAATTTGATGTAACGCCCCGACTTCTAAGCATCGTTAATTCATTAATTAACTCTTAATTAGCAGCGGAAGACTTAACTTAGTCGGTGCGTTACTGCCGTACTTTCCTTTTGGAAAATACAAGGCAACATAAGTTCGTCAAAGAACGTAACTTTATAAATATTAAACTTCATAACTAACTTAGAAATGCGTAAATCACTAGGTGAAACATAATTAAGGTTCATAAACTAATATTCTCAAGCTTAGAATACATATTAATAAGAGTCTGCATAATTTAAGTAGTAATTATTCCTCACTGCTACGCCATTCCGTCATCCCCGTCATTACCTAAAACAGAAAAGCAAAACATCATGAGCCGAGGCCCAGTAACATACTACTCTAACATCGTAAATTCATTTCAATTCATTTTAGTTGCAAACAGGGGGAGAGAGAATAGAGTAAAAACATTTCATAAACATTTTATGTAAACTAAATTCATTATTATCTTCATATCATAATCATCATCATAATTATCTTATTGGTAACTTGGCGAGTATAACATATAGGGACGTCTCCCATCATCATCATCATCATCATCATAATCATAGGGCAATAGCCACCAGGGACAATGTCCCTAACCAGAAGGTGGCATAAAGCCATGCATAGTGCGGTGCCACCAGGGACAATTGTCCCTAACCAAAAGGTGGCGTTTCCGCCATAGAATAGAACGGTACGTGCACGACCAACATAACATCGTACTGCCAAGAACCATCTTTCACTTTTGTTTATCATGTTCCATTTCTTTTATTTATACATTATACTTCACAATCATCATGGAAATCATATTCTTTAATCTTTCGCAATTCATCATAAATTACGTAACGTCATGAAATATCATGTTTATAAAAAGTATTTCATATCCCGCAATCCATAAAAGCATACATTTAACATAAACATTATAAATATCAACATAAAACAGATATTTAGAAAGGGAATGCGGGTGTTAACAGTAGACGTTACCTCAAATCCTGCTTAGTAACTTTGATAATCGGGGGAGGCTTGTAATATCCCTTTTTCCTTAATCTAACCAATAATTGATAACGAGACGATTAATATCGTAACATTCTATGTTATTATATAGTAGGATGTAACCATAATTGCGGAACTATGTATATTCATTATTTCAAACTTTATAAGTACCGTCTTATTACTTAAATAATAATTATTATTATTATCTATTGCATTAGCTTATAAAACTGTCATATTTAAATATTAATAAATTAAGGTTAATAATATGAACTTAACAAAATAAAGGATAAGACTACTTAGTATTATATTTGCTACACTTGTTTCACCCAACTTGCCCATTAATTAAGCTAAGTCATATTACTTAGATTTTACCTTTAACATTGTAGTAAACTAGTAACTAGTTGTAATTTTACGTAATACTTCCAATAATATTAATGGGTAGTCAATAGCTACTAGTATCAACATTTAATAAACTTACGTGAATTGTTTTTAGTAAAATATGGTTAGGTACATTAGGCCCAAAATCACTAATCAAGTTCGATTATTAAATGAGCCTACATACTATAACTCATACAAAACAAAAGATAAAAAGAAAGAGAATAAAAAGGAAACAGAAGGTATGTTTCCATATACCTTGCGGCAAAAACAAAACAGGGGAAAAGAGGAGCAGCTGCGTGTCGCCGGAGAGGGAGGATGCGGCAGTGAGCTTGAGGGTGGTTCGTCGGATTCGTCGGAGTGAAGATGGAGTTGGTTCCGGTGGAGGCGCGTCGGCACAGGTGGGTCGAGAAGAGAGAGAATGGTGCTGCGAGTGGGTGTAGCGAAAGAAGAAGAGGAGTGCGTGAGGGTGGGTCGGTGGTGGTCGGCGGAAGTGTTAGGTGGCTAGGAGGCTGGCTGCTGCGTGACTGTCGTGGTGCACGAAGACGCAGCAGGTGGTGGTGTTGCGGTGGAGCTCGCCCAAAACAGAGGAGGAAACAAAGCAGTGGGTTTATTTTGTGGTATTTTTGGTTAACAAAGTTCTGATTTTTGGTTTTGTTTGTGTTGGCAAATCTTGGAAATCAATCGGTATTTATAGAAATTATTGGAAGCTATGCTCCTACTGTTGATCAGTTTAACCTTTGAAAAAAATGAACTTGGGTCAAGAAACATTAATGGAGGAAGATTGAGAATTCAAACTTTGGGGCTTCTTCCAGATTTTGTGAGATATTGTGGCAAGCTTTATTGACTAATGAAGAAGATTTCTGACATGAGCGTTGTAGTATTGAATTGAAGTGTTTGATTTCATGTGTGAACACTTCAAAAAAATTTGCCAGAGAAAGAAAATGGAGGAAGGAAGAAGATGGGCTAGAGTTAGACTCATAGGGGCATTTTTGTAATTTGCTTGCTTAAGTATATAATTGTTCTATTGTTCATTAGTTAGATTAAATAAAGGGAACTTGAAATAGCTTATTATACATTTTAATATTTATAATTCTTGTTTTTGTTAGTTTGAAAAGATTTAATTTAGAATTAATCCGATAATTAGTATTACTTAAATACGGGATATTACATTTGATCACTTGAATTCATTTCTAGATCATCTCATTAACATATACGGAGAAACCATTTATCTAACAACATTTCAAACATAGAATTTTTTTGTCCCAAATCTTGGTAAAATAGAAAAGTCAAGCACTTATGCACATTAATTTTCGTCTCGACATCAACGCTTACTTCTTAATTGTATTCCATATGGCTATTACATCTCCAAGTAGCAAATTCCTATTCCTTCAAGACATTGATTCGTCTAACTCTTCAATTACTTAGTCATAATTTATTTTTCACTACAATCCCATAACATCCCAAAAAGTGGTTCGCATCACATTAGGAAGTGCTTCAACCATTAAAACTAAAATCCTTAATAACTGAAGTAATGGTAATTGCTTTCTAATTCCTCGAGTAGAATTTCTAAATCCCTTCAAAATTTTCGAATCTCCAAAATCGTCATATGAACTCCTATAAAGTAAAATTCAGCCTCAACTTATAACCATTAGGATTTCATATAGCTTAGCCTTTTTTATCATCCCACAAATAATATAACCCTACTCATCATAGCATATCTAAATATTATTTCATGTATTACCTCGAGCATCAAATATTACTACTCATACCTCAAAAGATCGTTCACCTTAGTCCCTATGCTCATTTAACCATCATTTTATCCTCAAGTTATTCAACATCAATCTTTGCAGATAATTCCTACCAAGTTTAAATCGCAAAATTTTCCATTTAACATCTTGCACTCTAGTAACCCCAAAGCTTTAGGTTGTACTAATCTTCAAATAATACGTCAAAAGATCATAAGTTCAAATTCTCACTTCTTTAAAATTCTAATAACCCAAATAATCCTCAACTTCTAATAACTCATTCATGAAAGTAAACCTCATATTTTAAATCTATTGTCTTATATCTCATCTTATATCAACCCAAATGGTCATTTACTAACCTCGAGTTTTCCTCAATATCTAATTTCCTAAAGGACCACTCCTAGGCGGTGCAAAGTCTATTACTCCGCACTTCCGGCTAGGTTTCGGCTCTGATACCACTCTGTAACGCCCCGATAAATTTACATGACCTTAATCGTCAGCGGAAGCATAACCTAATCATGTGGGTTATGGCCCACAAATAAAAATAATAGCCTAAAATTGAAAATTCACTATACAAATACTCATCGTATAATAATACTTGTTTATCCATCATACAAAATATCCTAAAACCTCATAGAATCATACATAATCTCCATAATGCAGTATATAATAGTGATCCATATCTGTTCTTCCATACCTAAAACATAAAACAAAACGTCGTGAGCCGAGGCTCAGTAACATACTACTCTAACATCGTAAATTCATTTCACATCATTTTATTTATAAACAGGGAAGAAGAGAATAAGTAAAACCATTTCACAAACACATCATAACATGTTACATTATCTTTTATCATGTTCATCATCATATATCTTTTACTTTGGTAATTGGCTAGTACAACGGAAGGGACGTCTCCCCAAAACATCATAACATCATAAACGGAAGGCAGCCACCCGAGGACAAAAGCCCTCACTAAACGGAAGGTGGCGTTATTTGCCCAGAATGCGCGGTGCCACCCGAGGACAATAGCCCTCACTAAACGGAAGGTGGTTAACCGGCCGGAAGGTACGTGCACGACCCGGGATAACTGAATACTTGCCAAGAACCGTCTTTCACTTGAATTTATCATGTTTCATTGGTTTTAAGCATATCATCATCATCGTGAATAATTATATTCATTCATTTCATCATAACATCATCATCATCATTTCATAGCATCATATCATCATAACCATCATAAAACATTTCATTTCCCGCAATCCATATATATAAAACATAATATTAATCATGATCATGAAACATACTTTGAAGGGGAATGCGGGTGTTAGCAGTAGACGTTACCTGAAATCCTTCTTACCAACCATGATAGCCGGGGGAGGCTTGTAATATCCTTTATCTTCTTTAATCTATTCAAGAATAGTTTTATTAAAGAACGTTTCATTAATTAGCTTTTAAGCCTAAATATTAGTTAGCGCTTATTAAGATCATAGCGGTTATTATAACGTCGTAAAGTCTCCTTAAAGGTCATTATTTCGTAATCGTTAATAACTTTGTTCAAATAAGGTGACTCTTTAACAACCACTTAATGAAATAACTCATTTAGCTATATTTTTAGAAATTAACGAAACATTAAAGTTATATTACTACATATTATATAACTTTTCGAAAACATAACATTATTCTAGTTCATAGTTAATAACTAATTAGTCGTCCGTTAATAAACTATAATAGGGCCATTAATATTATTTTAATCACTTAAAACTATTAAGTCAAGCTATATTGTTATTATAAATGAACTTAAGTATTAGTGAAATAATAATATCTTAAACTCATATTCTAAATAACAAGCTTATTGGATTTTAATTAGTTTCAAACGACTCAATTTTATTTAGTAATCATGAAATATGGCCCAATACTAGATTTTAGTAATAAGTTGGGTGATTTTATTAAGCGAATTTGGTTTTAAGCGGCAATAATTATGTTTAATTAATATACTAATATCTATCATGATAGTTTCAAGTCTACATTGGTTTAATTCAACATTAAGAAAAATCTACATTTAGCCCAATAAGTGGTGGTGACAAAACAAAATAGTGTTAATTACTTAAATCAGATTTTTAGGCCAGCACTAATTAATATATCAATAGGTTCAATTGGGCTTGGGGCTTATAAGAACACAAGATGAAGAACGTAAGAGTATGATAATACCTCTGCTCATTGAGCAGGGCTGACACCGCAACAAGCAGGGAGCGGAGCAGAGCTCCGGCGAACGGGTAACGGCGGCGGCTCCGAGCAGCTGGACCACGCGACGGTAGCGGAGGTTGTCGGGGGGGGGGGGAAACCGAAACAGGGGAGAGAGAGAATGACTATGGGGTTTTTCTTTTTGGGGGTTCCTTGAGTCACGCTTTCTGACGAATTGTTGACCGAAACTGGTGGTTCGTAGGTAGTGGTGGGTGTGTTGGTTGTGCTTCAAAGAGAGTTAGTTCCTTAATCAAAATAATGTATTACGTGGATTAACTTAGTCAAAGTTAGTTGCTATTAATTAGGAAGTCAGTAGCTTGGAGCATATATCATTACGTGTTAAGTATCAAAGAGTTAGTGGAGTAGTGTTAGTGGGTTGTGTTCCTAAACTATAGGACCATTAGTTAGGTTAATTTCTTTTGCTATTTAATGCATTGTGTATGTCGAACTTCTTAATGGAGATTATTAGTATTTTGCTTGAGTTAATACTTTTCAGTTTCTCTGTACTTTTCTCTTATTCTCCTCCATCTCCATAAACTAACATAGTTGAGTATCATACCTTCTGTTTAGATGAGCATCAACATTTGTCAAAGTAACAGAATTCTCGCTTATGTTAGGAGAATCAATCTCCCTAATGGTAACAATAGATAGTTTATGTGTTGAGTTTTTCGAAACTGAAGAATCGATCTCTAAGAGGCGAACTGCTTCGTAAGCCAAGGGGATGTACTCGTAGTCCACAAAAAAGATCTTAGCTTCCGAGTGCTTAAGAATAGCCTTGATAGTATTGGCATCAAGTCTAGTGTTGATGGTGTGTTGGAACCTAAGGGAACACTCAAGAAGGGGGGGGTTGAATTGAGTGGTGAAATCTAATCGATTTTCGCAAAAATCCTTTCATAGCTCAGTGCCAGGCTCTGAGCTGAACACTCGAAAATTGCTAATTTGCGTTTTTGCGAATAATAAACTTAAAGGATATTAGATTTGACACAAGATATAACGTGGTTCAATCTCACCTCTGAGATCTACGTCCACAAGAAACAAAAACTCTTTTATTTCTTTGAATCCTATAATATCAAACTCTTGATACAATACGATTCCCCTCACTACTAACCCTAGTAATGACTCCCAACACTTAACTCTAAGTGTTGACACTCTTTATAATGTAAAAGTTACAAAAAGAACGATCCTCAATGATGTGCTTCTTAGTCAAGCAAATAGAGGACAATTACAATTATGAAATAGTAACTTAAACCTAACAGCTCAGTGCTATGCTCAGTGCCAAGGAAATAGTTTTCAGCTTTTTAATTAGCCTCGATTTTTTCTCTCTGAAAACGTGAGATTTAAAAGTGAATTCTGATTCCCTTTTATAGGCTTGGTTAGGACGAAAATCACTTAAAAATATCTTTATCTTTTAATCATTGATTTAAGGGATAAACTTTATCTTTTTCTATCTTTTATCTTTTAAACAAACAAAGATAAGTTTTCCATCTAGATTTTCTTTTTCAACTCAAAGTCTGATTATATCTAAAAATTATTTTTCCAAATCCTTTTTAGAAAATCAGAAAACATGTTTTAATAAAACTCAGTTTTATAAAAATCTTTTTATTAAAAACACGTTTTTATTCAAAACGATTTCAAAAAATCGTTTTAGATAAAAACACGGTTTATAAAATCTTTTATCAAAACTTGTTTTTATCAAAATCTTTTCAATACATGTTTTTATCAAAATCTTTTATAAAACTTATTTTTATTAAAATCTTTTATACACACAATTTTTAGAAAATCTTTTTCTTCAAAAACTCGTTTTCCTAATCCTTTTTGATTTTTGATTTTGAAAACTTATTTCCTTTTTATATAGAAATATAATTTTAATATAATTATTTACTTTCTTAACTCAAAGAAGATAATAATTATATTAACTTTATATTCCTGAATTGAGCTCATTGCATATTACTAAGCATATTACATTTGAATCTAAAGTTACTATTCTAAGAAATTATAAACTCGAACTTCATTCTTGATTCTTCTTTTCTTCAAAGTCTTCGTTTATCAATTTCTTTCTTCTTCATGCATCTGTTGTAACTGTTACATACTTTCATGCTATAACATATTATATTAATTTTCATCATCAAAACATAACATGTGCATAAAACATAACATGTACATGCACAACAAATTCCCCCTTTTTGATGATGACAAACTCATGAATATAATATTGTTAAATAAACATTTGTTCCCCCTTAAAGTATGCATATTGACTTTTTTGTTCCCCCTTTTAGAATCTATCCGTACCTCAGATTAATAGCTTTCAATCATTCACTTGTTCCTACATGCTCATTTATATTTTAGTCACATTATTTCAACCTAGGATATCATCAAGATTCTAGTCAATATTATATGCTTTCTTTTCCCCCTTTTGTCATTCTCAAAAAGCATCAAAAAGACAAAAAACACACATATAGTCAGAATAGATCCAAAATAATCCAATAGCTCAACCAAGTGGGCTAGGGATGCTGGTGCTACAACCAACATCAATTCACAATCAACAGAAAGTTCCAAAGAAGCATCCAAAAGTACCAAAAGAGTTTAACAAAACCACAAGTTTTACAAAAAACTACAAAGCATCATCATGAGTTCAAAGTAGGACTGGGACAAAGGAAGATGGTCATGGTTTGGACATAAGTTGACGGTGACGTTGAGCGGCAAGAGTATCACTGGCTCGTTGGCGGGCCACAAGCTGCTGCATTTGTTTTTGCATGTCACGCAGATATTCCATCATCTTCAAACAGTTTTGACATGCCTCCTTTGGTGTAAAACCCCGAAAATCTTTCTTCAGTAATTCGCCTTCCAGTACACACAGATCCATTTTACTGAGGATACCATCATTCATCTCATCACTACTAGTGACTCCCTTGGAATTCGGAGCCAACACATCAAAAGCATCAAAAATTTTTGTGGGCCACAACCCGTAAGGATAGTACAAAGGAGTGTGGGACATATTTTTCATATGAAGAACCATGAGGTGAGGAAGGCTAATAGGAATGCCATGGATTAACAGCCATAAAAGAACTTGGTCCATAATTAGACATTCCCCTCGGTTTTCAATGCGTGGAAGAACAGATTTTGTGACGAGGTTGCGGAGAAGTTTATGGTGTGCCGAAAGATGGGAAACCGAAAAAATTTGAGCATGTATGGAAGGTTGACCCGATAAAGTATGGCTTATTGTGGCATTGTCAATTCCAGACAAGAGGGGCCACGACTGATGGGGTAAATCCGAAAACCCACTTGTGGGAACACCTAAAATTTGGCCGAGTTCAATCACAGTCAAGGAGATCCCAACTTCATTAACAACAGTAGAAAGAACCAAATTCTCATCAATTGATAGGTTGGCATAAAATTGATGTATCTCAGATTCATAAACACCTTCATTAAAATTCAGTAACGACATCCAACCTTGAGATTGTAAAGCATCCAACAAGAATTTAAACTCCGGCCGTGAGACCCAAGTGGTCGGGAACACACGTCCGGACAGAATCTTGACCGAGAAACCTTTCGGCTTTTTAGAGGAAGACTTACCGGAAGTTGAAGCCTTTCGGTTTCGAGATGGAGATGCGGTGGATGTCGTAGCAGCGGAAGTAGACTTGGGCGCCGGAGATTTATCAGATCTTGTCACAGGTTTGCGCGGTTTCGGAGCAGTGGTGGAAGGGCGTTTTGTAGTGGAGTTTTTAGAGACAAAGGGTTTAAAACGACGATTAGTAGTGGTGGAGGGTTTTGGTGGAGACGGTGGAGGTGTCGGCTGGGGAGGCGGTGGAGCAGGTGACGGAGGAGGTGAAGGTTGGGGTGGTGGTGATGGCGGGGGTGTCGGAATTCGCGGAGGAGAAGGCGGGGGTGACGGAGTCGGTGAGGAAACGGCGTTTTTCTTGAGAAACCGCCGAGCCACCATTTTCCGGCCCATGGTGGTAGATGGAAGATTAGAGGAGAAGGGGCGGGTATTGAAAAGGGAAGGTGGGGGGTTTATTTGTGTAGGGTTTTGATTTTTTTTTTTTAAGTGAGTAGGGTTAGGTGGGGTAGGTAGGGTAGTCCACTTTTCCTTTATTTTGAATGCCTTGCATTAATTTTTCAAAAAGAATTTTATAAAACAATTTTTCGAAATGATTTTAGTTTTATCAAAGCAACATCAATAGAGATTTTCGAAAATTATGATACTTTTGTTGGAATTTTTCATGGAATTTTTCTGAAGCAACTTAGGTGTCAGTTATCAGGACAGCATCAATAGCCTTTTAGGAGTCTTGAATTAAATCAAACATCTGACTTAGTGTAGGTATAATCTTTTGAACTCTTAAGTTTGCAAAGGGATCAAATAAACAATAAACAACTAGGCACTAGAAATCAATCCCAAGGCTAATCTAAGCTTTTCAAATCTTTCACGAGCAAGAGGTTTAGTGAAAATATCAGCTATTTTCTTCAGTACAAATAAATTCAAGGGCTAGTTACCTTTTTCTACATGATCACGTAAAAAATGATATCTGATTTCTATATGCTTTGTACGTGAATGCTGAACAGGATTTTTGAGATGTTTATGGCACTGTATTATCACACATAATGGGCACATTACAATAAACACCAAAATCTCTAAGTTGTTGTTACCCATAATACCTGTGCACAACAAGATGCGGCTGCAACATATTCAGCTTCTGCAGTGGAAAGAGCCACGGAATTTTGCTTTTTGGAAGCCCATGAGATTAAGCAAGGACCTAAGAAGGTGGCTGTTCCAGAGGTACTTTTTCTATCTACTAAAAATCCTGCATAATCTGCGTCAGAAAAACCAATCAAGTCAAAGTTGCCTCCTTTAGGATACCATAGATATAAGTTATTAGTGCCTCTTAAGTATCTAAGGATTCGTTTGACAGCTTTGAAGTGAGACTCCTTTGGACATGATTGAAATCTGGCGCAGAGACATACACTGTGAAGAATATCTGGTCGACTGGAAGTTAAATAAAGAAGAGAACCTATCATACCTCGGTAGATTGTTTCATCTACTTTCTTACCATTTTCGTCCAGATCTAACTTAAGTGCAGTAGGTACAGGTGTAGGATAAGTCTTTGAATCTTCCATACCATACTTCTTCAATAGTTCCTTCACATATTTCTGTTGATGTATCATGATGCCATTATCCAGTTGCTTGATTTGTAAACCTAGGAAGAAACTTAATTCTCCCATCATAGACATTTCAAATTCACTCTTCATTAGTTCAGCAAAATAATGACATAATAATTCTGTAGTTGCTCCAAAAATAATATCGTCAACATAAATTTGAACAACTAGCAATTCTTCCCCCTTACTTTTCAGAAACAATGTCCTATCTACTGAACCTCTTTTAAAGCCATTTTCCATTAAAAAGATAGATAGGCGTTCATACCAAGCTCTAGGAGCTTGCTTTAAACCATAAAGTGCCTTATCTAGTTTATAAACATGTTTAGGAAAATTTTGATCAATAAAGCCAGGAGGTTGTTCAACATACACTGTTTCTTTTAAGTACCCGTTTAAGAATGCAGTTTTGACATCCATTTGAAAAAGTTTAATATTTTTAAAAGCTGCAAAGGATATCAAAATTCGAATAGCTTCTAAACGGGCTACAGGGGCAAAGGTCTCATCATAATCAATTCCCTCTTGTTGGTTAAAGCCTTGGCACACTAGTCTGGCTTTATTTCGAACAATCATCCCACTATCATCCAGTTTGTTTCTAAAAACCCATTTTGTTCCAATTACTGATTGATGAGTGGGACGAGGTTCTAGATGCCAAACTTCATTTCTTTTGAATTGATTTAACTCATCCTGCATAGCCAAAATCCAATCAGGGTCAGTCAATGCAATTTTATAATTAGATGGTTCAATTTCAGATATAAAAGCATTGAAAGCACAAAAGTTATGAAGAGATGAACGAGTTTGGACTCCCTTTGATATGTCTGTGAGTATTAGGTCAGTAGGATGTGATCCTTGGTGTTTCCACTTGTTCGGAGTGATATTTTGTTCTGTGGCTCAGTGCCATGCTCTGAGCGTTCACTGTTGTTTTCGTTTTCTTCAGCTTCTGTTGGTTCTGCCGACACTTCTTCTTCGACAGTTTCAGTTATCTCTTCTGCATCTTTTTCATTCTCGTCGCAGTTGTTGATTTGTTCTTCAGACTGTGCCATGCTCTGAGCCTCAGAACTTGTTTCAGGTTGATTCTCATCATGCTGTTTGTCTCGTGACTCTCTAATCAGTCCAATAGAGAAGTCTTCGTCATCATCTACCTGCACATCTTGTAAGCTTTTATCAGATTCATCAAATATGACATGGACACTCTCCTCCATACGCATTGTTCTTTTGTTGTATACTTTATATGCTTTGCTATGAGGAGAGTAACCAATGAACACTGCTTCAATTCTTGGATCAAACTTACCCAAATTATCCTTGCCATTGTTGTGAACATAACAAGTACATCCAAAACATCTTAAGTGAGAGATATTTGGTTTCCTACCTTTGATCAGTTCATATGGAGTTTTATTCAAGATGGATCGTACTTTAGTTCTGTTATATATATAGCATGCAGTACTTACTGCCTCGGCCCAAAAATTCACTTTGTAGAAGCATGGTTCGAGACATGTCTTCTAAAGTACGATTCATCCTTTCTACAACTCCATTCTGTTGTGGTGTTCTTGGTGCAGAGAAATTATGATCAATTCCATTGTCATTGCAGAATTTTTCGAAATCTGTATTTTCAAACTCAGTGCCATGATCAGTACGGACAGACAGCAATTTACAATTTGTTTGATTTTGAACTTTTCGAATATGAACAAGAAAAAATCAAATGTTTCATCTTTCCCACCAATGAATAATGTCCAAACAAATCTAGAGAAATCATCAACAAGTACCAACACATATTTGCTACCACCTCTACTCCTTACACGCATTGGGCCACAAAGATCCATGTGAATTAGTTCCAAGGGTTTAGAGGTGCTAACAAATGTCTTTGACTTAAAAGATGATCGAACATGTTTGCATCTAGCACATGCATTACAAATTGTTTCCCAATCAAAGTTTATGGATGGTAAACCATCTACTAAATCCATTTTTTCAATTTGTTAAGCAGTCTAGAGCTAACATGTCCAAGTCTTTTATGCCAAAGTAGTGGATTATCTTGTAGGGCACTCATGCATGAAATTTTCTCATTAGGTAAGGTATCTAGACAGATTATATAGACATTGTTTAATCTTTTACCTTCCAAAATTACTTCCCTAGTTTTCATATTCAAGATTTGGCACAAATTTGCCTGAAATTCAACAACATTACCTTTATCACACAGTTGTGATATACTTAACAAGTTGTGTTTCAGTCCATTTACCAACATAACATTCTCGATGGAGTGTGTTAGAGACTTGCCGACATTGCCTATTCCAATGATCTCTCCCTTTTTGTTGTCGCCAAATGTAACACACCCTCCATTGTGGGCTACTAGTGAGAGGAATTGTGTTTTGTCACCAGTCATATGTCTTGAGCAACCACTGTCGAGATACCATAGGTTGCTTCCTCTCACGTTTACCTGCACAAGAATCACTTGTTAGTTTTAGGAACCCATACTTGTTTGGGTCCCTTTTTCTTACGTTGAGCATCTAGAATGTCTTTTCTAACCCAGATTTGAGTGACATGTTTAATGTTCTTTGCAATTCGATTTTTCTTTTTGTTACAGTCCTCAATTAGGTGTCCATTATTTCCACAAAAGTTGCAAATAAGATATTCAGGAAGGCCAACATATTTTCTTTTTCGAAAGTCTCTTTCGAAGGGTCTGGCACTGAGCCTGGCACTGAGTCGCTGGTCAGAATATCCTAATCCTGTTTTGTTCGTGTTGTTTGTGGTGCAAGTTAGGTAATTTAGAGCATTCTTCCCATTGGTCCATTTTTCGTGCATCTTTCGAGCAATAGAAAGTTGTGATTCCAAATATTCAACTGAGGTGTTCAAATCACTACTTCTTTTTCGGGAAATCTCTAAGTCCTTTTTAACCTTATCCAGTTCTTCTTTTATTTTCTCATCACTAGGTAGCGTAAGTGGGACAATTTCAGATTGTTGTCTTGATTTTTTAAGTTCATTCAACTCGTGATTTAAATTTTCAATTTGTTCCTCAAGACTAGACTTTTCAGCTTGAAACTCAGTGACTGGCACTGAGTTGTTTACGAGATTATCAACTAGAGTCTTTTCTTGTTTTAGTGTGTTTATCTCTAAGTCTTTCTCGTCAATCCTTTTTATTAGAGTTTTGTTTTCTTTCAGCAATTCCTTATATTCTGTTTCTAATCCAATTTTTAGCCTGGTCAAATTTTTTATTTCCTTTTTCATGTTATCAAAATTATCATTCATGTTTTGACAATCATCAATTACGTTTTCAAGCAATATGACAAGCTTACTTTTGGAAAGAAGATGAATTGAAGGTTTTAAAGAAGTTAGACTTACCTCACTGTCTTCTTCCTCTTCAAGAGGGTTCGAACTTTTAGCCATCAAGCATAGATGTGAGTCGTCATGGCTCAGTGCCGTCTTCAGAGTGGTCTGTACAGCATTCAGACATAATTTTGCTTCGTGGCTCTGAGCGTGGCACTGATCTTCGTCAGAATCCGAGTCTCCCCAGACTGCTGCGATCATGGCTTTCTTGTACTCCTTCTTAGACTGCTCTGTTTTTCTCTAGGCTTTTCTTCATCCCACAGAGGGCATTCTTTAATCTGTGATCATATACCACACTTGAAACAACCAGAGTTAGTAGCACTTTTCTTAGGGTTAAAAGTAGTGCCTTTACCTTTGGAGTTTCCACCTCTCCTGAAGTTGTTATTCCTATTCTTTTTCAGAAAGTTTTGAAATTTCCTAGTTAGAAAAGCTAGTTCTTTCATTCACTATCTATTTCGTTTCTACTTCAGTTTTTAAGGCCAACCCTTATTCTTTGGTTCACTTGATTTAGAGTCTAAAACAAGTTCGTGAGTCATTAAGGAACCAATGAGTTGTTCTAGTGAGAGTTTTGATAAATCCTTAGCCTCTTGAATAGCAGTTATTTTAGGAAGCCATTTATTAGTCAAACTTCTTAACACTTTTCTAACTAAATCTTCAGAAGAATAGATTTTTCCTAAAGATCTTAGTTCATTAGTTATTAGTGTAAATCTGGTAAACATATCTTTAATAGATTCATCCTTATTCATTGTGAACAGTTCATATTGTTGGACTAGTAAATCTATCCTAGACTGTTTTACCTCGTTTGTACCTTCATGTGCCAATTCCAGTGTGTCCCAGATTTCCTTTCTTATGTGCATGCGAGATCTTGAATATTCATCAGGTCCAATTCCAGATTGGAGAATACTCATAGCTTTGAAATTCTTTTCTGCTTTCCGTAGTCAACAGAATTGTACTCTCTTCCTCTTGTCGAACAGGTTTCCTTCATCTTTTGTTTTGAATAGGAAGGGTCCAGTCTTTATGATTCTCCAGCATTGAAAGTCAGAACCTTGAATGTATATCCTCATCCTGTCTTCCACCATCCATATCTTTCCCGTTGAAAATTGGACACTTGGAATACTTTCGCGAAAGTCGTCTTGTGTGTTCATGATTTCTATTCTCTAGATGTGAGTCTTACGAGAATAGCCTGCTCTGATACCACTTGTTGGAACCTAAGGAACACTCAAGAAGGGGGGGGTTGAATTGAGTGGTGAAATCTAATCGATTTTCGCAAAAATCCTTTCACAGCTCAGTGCCAGGCTCTGAGCTGAACACTCGAAAATTGCTAATTTGCGTTTTTGCGAATAATAAACTTAAAAGATATTAGATTTGACACAAGATATAACGTGGTTCAATCTCACCTCTGAGATCTACGTCCACAAGAAACAAAAACTCTTTTATTTCTTTGAATCCTATAATATCAAACTCTTGATACAATACGATTCCCCTCACTACTAACCCTAGTAATGACTCCCAACACTTAACTCTAAGTGTTGACACTTCTTATAATGTAAAAGTTACAAAAAGAACGATCCTCAAGATGTGCTTCTTAGTCAAGCAAATAGAGGACAATTACAATTTGAAATAGTAACTTAAACCTAACAGCTCAGTGCTATGCTCAGTGCCAAGGAAATAGTTTTCAGCTTTTTAATTAGACTCGATTTTTCTCTCTGAAAACGTGAGATTTAAAAGTGAATTCTGATTCCCTTTTATAGGCTTGTGTTAGGACGAAAATCACTTAAAAATATCTTTATCTTTTAATCCTTGATTTAAGGGATAAACTTTATCTTTTTCTATCTTTATCTTTTAAACAAAAAAGATAAGTTTTCCATCTAGATTTTCTTTTTCAACTCAAAGTCTGTTATATCTAAAATATTTTTCCAAATCCTTTTAGAAAATCAGAAAACATGTTTTAATAAAACTGTTTTATAAAAATCTTTTTATTAAAAACATTTTTATCAAAACGATTTTTCAAAAAATCTTTTTATATAAAAACACGTTTATAAAATTTTATAAACTTGTTTTTATCAAAATCTTTTCAATACTGTTTTTATCAAAATCTTTTATAAAACTTTTTTATTAAATCTTTTATAACACACATTTTTAGAAAATCTTTTTCTTTAAAAACTCGTTTTCCTAATCCTTTTGATTTCTGATTTGAAAACTTATTTCCTTTTTATTAGAAAATAATATATATTTACTTTCTTAACTCAAAGAAGATAATAATTATATTAACTTTATATTCTATATTGAGCACATTGCATATTACTAAGCATATTACATTTGAATCTAAAGTTACTATCTAAGAAATTATAAACTGAACTTCATTCTTGATTCTTCTTTTCTTTCAAAGTCTTCGTTTATCAATTTCTTTCTTCTCATGCATCTGTTGTAACTGTTACATACTTTCATGCTATAACATATTATATTAATTTTCATCATCAAAACATAACATGTGCATAAAACATAACATGTACATGCACAACATGGTGTTTAGCACAGCACCAGCCATTGGCACTGCAAAGTGCATTTCGTACATTGCTGGTATATTTGGAGCCAATACTGATACCTGGCATTCAGGTTGGAGAAACGGAGAGCACTCAATTATTTAGAAGATAATTAGTTACATACACTTTGTGAAGAATATAAAAACATGTTACATGATTTTTATTTTATGCAGAAAGAGGGGTTTCGGTAATTGAAAGTTCAGGTTCGCTCTTTTTGCGACATGTAACCGTAACCGTTTAGACCGGTTATATACCGCTTAAACGATTAACCGCTTTTCAGTAACCGTTATTTAAGTTATACTATTATGTTTTACTTAATGTGTATATATATATAGAATTGAGTTCATATGAGAATGCATACTTATATGAGAAATGAGAATGAATTTTACACGCTATAACTCTTATGAATGAGTGATGTAACTCTAATGAAAAAGTGATGTAACTCCAAAAACATAAAATTTGAAAAAAAAATTCAAAAAAAAACAAAAAAAATTGAATTCAAAATTTTTTAGAAGGATATAACTCTAATGAATAAGTTTTGTAACTCTAAACCAATCGTGTGGTTGAGATTCATTCTCATTTCTCATATAAGGAGCATTCTCATGTGATCTTGCCTATATATATATATATATATTATTATTATTATTATTATTATTATTATTATTATTATTATTATTATTATTATATATACTCTAATATAAAATGTATTATCAAGTAGATAATAAATCTATTGGAAAATATAACTAACACTAAGAATTCACTCTATTTCCTAATTATAGTGATTACATTAGTACTAGAGCTTCCAAATAATCACATGCTTCCTCCAATGGTTGTACCTTAGTAAGCAATACTAGAATTAATCTAATTGTTTGAAAATTGTTTCACAATAATTAAATAGAGATAAATGATATTTTGATATTTTCCTTAATTCTTTACTCCAAAATCATAACTGTAACCGTATCGTTTAACCTACCGTTAATATTATCGGTTCGGTAACCGTACTGTAAAAATACAATTACTATTACATACCACTAATTTTGACCGATTTTATGGTATTTCGATACGGTTTTTTATGAACACCCTACTAGATTATACACGCGTAAGATTTATATAATAGGACAAAGCTAATAAAAAGCATACTGAATTTATAATAAAAAATTATAATGGGAATACTAATTTATATAGGGGGTTGTTGTGAAACCACAAGCACATAATTTTTTATACCATTAATAGTTTTTAAACGATATTAGATATTTAAAAACGTTGCTAGATTACTAAAAGTCATATATTCTAATAAGCATTCGCCATTTTCTAGTTATAGGGCCACATCCATTAAATATGTATATAGCTGTCCTTTTTGTTTTTTTTCCACATTTCTTTTTGGGCGTATTTTTTTTTTCTCTTTCTAATTTTTCTTTGTTTCTTATAAAAATAATCTATATGACTTTCCATGACTCATAACTTAAATTTGCCTCTCAGTTTCTACAGAGGCAGTTGGAAATAACAAAAAAGTGGACGTTGTAATATTAGTGAGGAATGCGTGCATTTTATCTAAAAAAAAGGAAAAATTTTCTTATAATTTTACGAAAGAATACATTATATAAATTTTAAACATTACTAATGATATGGTCAGAGTATTCACAAGTATTAAAATAAATAACAATCTTGATATTACTCCAATGCACGAATAGCACAATAATGAACAACAAATAACGATTATGATCCAGATAACAATATAATTGAAATATATGTTGGATATGTACTGAAAATCGTTGGAGAAACGAGTAGACGATTACGAGTGTTGAGTGTTGAGTGTGTGTGTTGTGACAAAACGAGCCAAGCAAGTAGTAGAGTGCAAGCCACAAGCCATGGGTAGGTCGTGGTATTGCTAGCGAAGCCAAGAGAAGGCCGTGATGTCTACTAGCTTGTGACTGGGTGCACAACTTAAGGCCACAGGCTAGGCTGCTTCAGAGGAAGGCGACAACCTGGTCATGGTGTTCCGTTGTTACAAGATTTTATTTGTTTTTCGACTCATAGTTGGTTTCCTATTGCATTAGGTTTCATTATTTTGACCCTAGTATAAATATGTTCGAGGGAGTTTTTTCATTATTGCTTTTTTTCCTTAATTCCTCATGTATATTATACTTTGCTTGCATGAATTATTAGTGCCTACGATACGAATTCCTAACAAGTGGTATTAAGAGCTAGGTTGAATGATTGTGCATATGCCTATGATGACAGAAAGATGAGGATCGATGAATTCGATGGTAAGCAATTTGGTTTCTCGAAGAAGCAGATTGAGGGTTATTTCTAACAAAAGACTTGTACCAACCTTTGCCTGAAAATAAGCCTGCTGCAATGAAAGATGAAGATTGGATAACGTCTGATGGGAATGAACTAGGTGTGGTTCGACGGATATTGGCAAAGAGTGTTGCCTTTAAAGTCAAGGATGTGAACTACGACAGGGTTTATCAAAGCTGTTTCAAACATGTACGAGAAGCCTTCTGTTGTGAATAAGGTATATGTGATGTGTCGATTGTTTAAACTTGAGATCATTGATGGTGAATCTACTACTGAATTTATTGATGATTTTTTTTTCTAAGTAATTGATTAGAAATATAAAAAAAATCAAACCATTTACAACCTAAACCCTATAACTATGGAAGAGCAAACCAACTAGGTTGGACTCTTCCGCTCTAGCCAGTGCAAAAAACTAGTTACAATATTCGCAACCGAAACCCACAAGGTATAAAACCACTGCTTATCAGTCTCATAAATCGTTTTTGGCATAACAATAAAAATTCTACACCTAACATGCTTTCTCATCAGACTAACCAAGCTCTATACAGTAGGAACCTTTAAATTCCATCTACTGTCTACATACCAAACTCCATACACTTTTGCATTGCACGTAACTTTCTGAAATTTAGATCTTCTATAATTACTAATCCACTTAATCAGTCTAGAGAGATCTTGAACTACAGTATGTATATCCATCCAGGTCTTGATCTGATCCAAGACTATCTTGCTGTAACTGCACTGAAAAATGAAATGCTCCTGAGTCTTAACCACGGCTCCACATAATAAGCAATCAGGACAAGCCAACATATAATATCTAGCTATCTTGTGATCAGCAGTATGCAACCTTCCCCCTCATAGCTATCCAGGAAATAAATTTGTGTTTAGTAATACTTAGCCTATTCCAGACACAGTCATCCCAATGCACAATTGGTCTTGGCTCAGTTATTAATCTCTGCACAACATATTGAATAGAATATTATTGAATATTCTGAGATTTAGCTCTACTATATAACAGCTTCAATTGGTCTTTCACAAGACACAACCTTCTCTACTACCAACTCCCCCCATTGGTAGGCTTGTAGTCCCACCACTGCTCATCCTTGATGTAAATTGAGTGCACCTATCTCACCCACACACTATCTTTCTTGTTGGCTATATCCCAAACATGCTTCCCAAGACAAGTTAGGTTCTAGTTTGCCACATCTCTGAAACCAATCCCTGCTGAATGCATGCTCTTACAAAGTTCAACCTAGGCCACATACCCTCCTTTTGAACAAAAATGATTGCCAGACTACAGGAAAGATCTGCAAACACCTTCAATGGCTTTAATTAAAGATGTGAGCCCAATAACCATGAACACTCATCAATACTGAGTTTAACCAACTGAACTCTACCAGAAAATGAGAGATTTTTAGAGTTGTAAACCCTAATCTTAGCTGTCATTTTGTCCACAAGACACGCACATTGGGCAGCTGAAATTCTTCTAGCATGAATAGGAACACCTAAGTATCTATCGGGGAGATTTTCTCTCCAAATCCCAGACACATCTTGAATTCTCCTCACTTCAATCTCATCCATGCCACAACAATAAAAATCTGATTTTTGCACATTGGTTTTCAACCCATATGAATTAGAAAAGAGTCTAAAAAGCTCTTAACATCAAAGAGACAGAAGGAAATTCCTCTTTATAGCATAAAATTAAATCATCGATCATCAAAACTCAAATGGGTATGCTTCAGAGAAATACATCTAAGATGAACGTGATATTGCTCTATCTCACTCATTTTCCTTAGAATCCTAGCCAAATACTCCATACAAATAACAAACCAGAGGGGAGGAAAGGGGATCATCCTGTCTCATGCCCCTCTCTAAAGCAAAGTAGCCATGCAATTCCCCATTTATCATTAGAGAGAAAGTAGGAGTGTAGACACATTCCATGACAATTTTCATAAAATTTTCAGGGAACTCAAGAGCCAACAACATGTCTTTAAGGAAACTCCAGTCGCACATTGATGCGCCCTTGATTTCAGCATTTGGCGAGCGGTGGCAGCCTGAGACGAGTTCTTTTCACCTACTGTTTGGGGAGATGACGATCATGATGCATGATGTGTGGCATATATTGCATATTCCAGTTGACGGGTTCATGGTTTATGACACCACTTCATTTGGTGCTCTTAGGGATTTGGTTGTTGACTCGATTGGTAGGACAGTTGCACACCTCGGGAGTCCATTTTGGGAAAAATGGTGTTATTTCGGCACAAAGGATTGCTAAGATTCTGTCAGACGCAGAACCACCTGCTCCATTGGAGAGATAGCTGATGGGTATTATATGGTGGATTCTAGGGTGTTGTTTGTTCACAGATAATAGTGGATCGAAGTTGAGACCATTTGACCTTGTTGAGGCCAGGTCTTCAGATATCGTTCACACGTTCTCCTGGGGTCGGCTAGACTTGCGTACTTGTATCGTCAGTTGGGTGAAGCTAGTCATATCTCCACAGTTGGGATCAACGGCTGTTTGACTTAGAGTGCAAGCCACAAGCCATGGGTAGGTCGTGGTGTTGCTAGGGAAGCCATGGGCAGGTCGTGGTGTCTACTAGCTTGTGACTAGTTGCACGACTCAAGGCCACGGGATGGGCGTGGCTTGAGAGGAAGGCCATGGCCTGGCCGTGGTGCTCCCTAGCTATGGGATTTACTTGTGGTTTCTACTATGATTTGGTTTCCTATTGCATTAGGTTTTCATTTTAACTCTATTATAGATATATTTGAGGTCATTTATTCATTGTATGCTGAGTGAGAAATATTTTTTGATGTAGAGAGACTATAGAATCCTAGAGAGGTTAGAGAGTCTAGAGAGATTTATGAATTCTCCTTGTATCATCATCTCATATTACAAGTCATAGTGCAGTGTTCATGGTTTTCTCCTTATTCAAAGTTTTCCACGTTAAATCTACTTGTGTTGCTTATTACTTTGATTTCTTAATTCCTTTGTATATTTAATTACTTGATTTAGTAGCACCTAAGATACGAATTCCTAACAATATACTTATAGGAAGCCAAATGACAATGGTAACAAAATGATGCGCAAACAACACAGACTTATTATGATTTTATCATTGTTATTACCACAATTAAACAATAAATAAAAAACCAAGGCTGAATAATGGTACTACTCCATACTCATAAGACAATATGTACTTTATAATATTCCTCAAAGGTTTGCCACCTTTCTCTCTATCCCTCATTTCCGTTCCTCTCCCCTCTGGCCTTAATTAGATTGGTTGATGTTTTGGAGAGCTCCGTATTACTAATTATAAATATAATAAGTAAAGTAATTGTGATAATCTAGCTTTACAGTCATATAGTTAAAAACGTTTACCAAAGAGATATGAATATTTTCCCCAAAACATGGGATTAGGAAAAAGTTCTTCTAAAAGAAACTTAAACCCTATGGATATTTTTCTTAATTTATTGGTAACTTGCAAATTTATTTATCTGAAAAATATATTACGTTTACACATTATACAAGGCTAACATGCTCTAAATCAAGGGGCTCTGGCTTGTTTTTTGAATGGATTTTACAATGCCTATAACTATATATCTACCTTGGAGTAGCAGTGACAGTCTTTTTTTTATTTCATTCACTTTGACATGTAGTAAGTAATTAATAGTCACATAAGTACCTTCATTTAATTCTTTTTAGCCTGTGCAATGCATGTTGTAAATGTCGTTTTCCATAGTCAAGTTAAATGTTGAAATAATATTTATCCGAGGTGGAAAGATTAGACCGAAATGTTGATTGCTACTACTTTCGTAGGGTAATGACAATCATATAGAAGTTCTTAAATTACTGCAAGATAAATAGACTGCTTCCCCTCAAAAATAAAAACAAAAACTAGACTGTTCTTTTTTCTCCTCCTTAACTTCAGAAAATGATCATGGAGAAAGTCAGTTTATTGTTTATCTATTCTGATCTACCAGATAGAAAATCAATCTTGGGTTAAATTAGCCTAGTTAATCCCAACAAGGAACTCACTGTACCATATTGTTCTTGATAATTTCAGTGGGAGAGAATATATGTAATTCATCTGTTCTTTTCTAATTGTAACATTTTTTTTAATCTAAAGTTCTATATTAATTGCAACATTTCCTTATTTGTAATATCTTCTCTCTATTTATCACATGGTACTCCCATTTTTTTGTCTATCTTTATCTCTCTTTTTCACTCAAATTTCTTAGAAAATGTGTCATTAGGTAAGTTGCAATTATTATAAAGTGGAAGAACTCTTATATTGCAGAAATTTAGTGTTAGTTCATTATTTTGGTAAGTGAAATATGCAAAACTCACCACGTCATTTTTGGCTACGCCAAGGGAGCGGAGGGAAGAAGCGAGGCGTCGCACCGGTCGTAGGTCTGCCGCCAGGTGAACCGAGCTCCACCGTATATGATGGAGTTACGGTCAGCATAAGACATAGCAGCTCTTTGTAAGAATGTGATTGGAGTTAGAGGTGTATAATTTGCCTCCCACTTTTTCATTATTTTAGCTCAAGTATGTTTCACTTAGAAGTTGGTGATGAAACTAGTAGTGATGCTTAATTTCTGGGGTGATAAATCATAAATGAGGGAATTGCGTGGGAATGTTATTATTTATAGTGCAGAGTGTATTGATTGACATCAGTTCTCACGGGTAGCTAAACAAAAAGAAAAAGAAAATAAAAAAGGGTTTTGTATGCCCTTGCATAATTCAACTAATATTCATTCCATTTATAACGTACATAAGGTGTTATATAACTAGGCAAACTAATCACTAACTATAAAATAGGAAAAATAATCCCATAATAGATCATATTTAGGGTGCGTTCTATTCAACTTATTGACCCTGAACTTATTGGACCTTACCTAAACTGAACTTATTGAACCTGAACTGAACTTATTGGAACTTATTAAACCTAATTGGACCTGATTCAACTTATTGGACCTGATTGGAAGTGATTGGAACTTATTGGACCTTATTGGAACTTATTGACCTTATTGAAACTTATTAGACCTTATTGGCCCTGATTGAAACTTATTAGACCTTATTGGACCTGATTGAAACTTATTAGACCTGATTAAAACTTATTTGACCTTATTAGACAAAAACATTGAGCATAAATAACATAAATATTACCACTGACGTAAATACTACCCCTCAAAATTTTTTATGGAGTAATAATTATTATAATCCGTCCTTTAAAAAATAATGATTATTAATTATCTCTTATGATAATTAATTTAACAAAAAAATTTACTATTTATATATTTACCTATACATAAATTTCACCACTATTATATCTAATAGTTTTGTTTTGATTTTATAAAACACTAGTAGAAAATCAAAAATTAATTAACATTATTATTATTGTTAACCTCAATTATTTGACCATGATTATAATATTATTTAATAGCAATATGAATAATCAAATAATAGATAATAATACAAGTATAATACTATACATTGTGGTACTTTAATAAAAAATTCTAATAATAACATAATCAGCTAATAGTAATATGAATAATAAAATAATAAACATAATACAAATAAATAATAAAATAATAGACATAATACAAATAAATAATAAAATAATAGACACTAATACAAGTATAATACTATATAATCATTGTGGTACTTTAATTAAAATTATAATAATAACGTAATCCGCTAATAGTGATAGGAAATTATGAATAACAAAATAATGAACAATAATACAAATGTTTATTAAACATTGACTATTTGGACCTTATTGGACCTTATTAGACCTGATTGGAACTTATTGGACCTTATTAGACATGATTGGAACTTATTGCACCTGATTGAAACTTATTGCACCTGATTGGAACTTATTGGACCTTATTAGACCTTATTGGAACTTATTGCACTTATTAGACCTTATTGCAACTTATCTGAACTTATTGGACCTGAAACTTAATTTTTTAAGTTGAACAGAACGCACCCTTAGTAGGTAGCCATATTGCCTCACTAAGTACACTAACATCAAGAATCTTAAGCAACTAACACATGCTCTTAAACAATAGTAACTAATCAACCACTAATTTGAAGCAATATTCCAATACACTTCCTTACTTCATATTTTTGAGATATTTTCGAAGCAAGTCTCTTCAATATTCTTCAATATTGTGATGGACATCTGATCTCATCACTAAAACAATTTTGTTGATGCACATTATCACCAACTTTCACTTAATAAGAGAATTTTATATGCAAAAATTGAGAAAGAGCGAAACCATTAAAGAATATGTGAGTAAGCTTATGAATATTGTTAATCAAATTAGTATTGTTCGCTGAAATATTTTCCAATGTGACAGTAGTTGATAAAATTGTACTTCCTCCGTTCCAAAATATAGTTCCCATTTCCTTTTTGAGTGTCCCAAAATATAGTTCCCATTTTCATATTTAGTTCCACATTTTCCCGTAATTTGTCAAGAAAAATCGTGTCCCATCATTTATTTGCTTCTTAAATTTTGTTTTTTCCTTTGTTTATTCAACCAAAAAGTTACAATTAATGTTCTTTCACCAATTCTTTTCCACTCCTTCTCCTAAAATCATCTTTTCCCATACAACATTTATTTAAATAAACAAAAAATCTTAACTATCCCTCTTAGATTCTACTTGCATAAATTACCATGAAAAATGGAAAATGGGAACTATATTTTGGGATGGAGGGAGTAGTAAGTATTTCCGGAAAATATGAGTATATAATTTCCTCACTTGCACATTCTAAGGACCTATCCATAATAACATAGTCAGAGTTGGTCAATGCTCTTAATGCATTAGATCAAAGGAGATCAATGGGGGAGGAAGAAAATGGAGAAAAAAAAAAAGAGAAATGTACTAAAATGCAATGTAATCATTGCTACAAGATTGGTCATGAGTATAAAGATTATTGGCACAAGGGAAAGCCAAAATATTTCAAATGTCAAAACTTGGGCATTTGGCAAAGATTTAATAGATTCCAAAATGAAGAGCAAAATAAGAAGCAAGAGACTGTGGCACAAGTGCCCATAGAAAAAATTTGTTTTAGGAGTGAAAAATGCAGCTTGGAGAGAAGTGCTCCAAATTCTAAAGATTTGAGGTTGTGATAATGTGCATCAACAACATTTGTATATGATGAGAAGTGCATCACAGATGAACAAATATGCTTGATTATTTATATTTATTAGACATTGAAGTAAAGGGATGTGTTAAAGTTAGAGCTTCAAAGTGTTTAGCTATTTAGTTTCCTTGATTTTAGCCGTTGATTGGTATTTTTAGTCAAATTAGTAAGTTTGGTAGTAGTAGTGCCTAGTGGGTACAATTATGGGCAATATCAACAACTACCCTGCGTAAGTAGGTAGTGAATGCTAGATTTTATATTATTTTGCTTTCTCAGTTTCTTTGTAGCCAATAAAAGGCATGTTTTGTTCCTAGTTTTTTTTTTTTTTTTTTTTTTTGGTAGTAGTAGTGGGTACAATTATGGGCAATATCAACAACTACCCTGCGTAAGTAGGTAGTGAATGCTAGATTTTATATTATTTTGCTTTCTCAGTTTCTTTGTAGCCAATAAAAGGCATGCTTTGTTCCTAGTTTAATTTTTTTTTTATCCATATGAGCCACGAAGGCGGTACAAAGTACAAAAAAGGGGAAGAGGGATTCGAACCTGTGACCTATCGTTCACAACACCTCAATCTTAACCACTAGGTCAAGACATCCTTGGTTTGTTCCTAGTTTAATTGAATGAGAATGCAATTGTCTTTCCGACGTCTTCTTTGTAATTTGCATTCTTATCTCCAACATATTTTCAATAGACAATCTATTTATTATAATATTTTTTATCTTTCTCACTTGGAATCTTAGCACTATTCATACT
The DNA here is from genome assembly GCF_026745355.1 of Beta vulgaris subsp. vulgaris. Classification (NCBI taxonomy): domain Eukaryota; kingdom Viridiplantae; phylum Streptophyta; class Magnoliopsida; order Caryophyllales; family Amaranthaceae; genus Beta; species Beta vulgaris. Next base: position 259,093 of record NW_026611040.1, on the reverse strand, counting down.
TAGAGAGAATATTCTCAATTTTTTTCAATTTATAAGAAAAAATATAGTTATCTGGGGTCTTGTTTGATTCGTCTCGATTAGTACATTATTAATATTCAATAGTCATAATTTTTATTAATATATAATGAAAGCTATTTAAGTTCAAATAGGTGTATTGGGACGCGCACATGAAAGTGAGAATGATAAATAAAAACATAAGGAATATTAAAGTAGAAATCATATATGACACATGGCACTTTTTATTTGGAATTTTACTGTCTAAATCATTTGAAATAATATATTATAGGTATTAAAAATCTTCTACACAAAAATAATATAATGCTCCCTCCGTTTCCTAAAGATCTTACCTCTTTCCGTTTAAGTGCGTTTCCAAAAGATCTTCCCTCTTTTACTTTATTCCTTATTTGGAAATTTTTGTCCCCTTTTTACCCTCTCATGTCCCTATCATGTGGTCCACCATTACATTATTAATTCAACTTTACTCTCTTCCTCTCTCCTACTTCAACTTTTTTTTTTTTGTTTATTAATCTTAACCACTTTTTCTCTCCTATTTTACCCACCCCACACCCCATTGGTATTTGTAGGAACAGTAATAAGGAAGATCTTTAGGAAACGAAGGAAGTATTTATAAAAAATCTTAAGGGAAACGATAAGGCCAATGCGAGAAATAGTGGTCAATGGACGAATCCAGTCAAAGCAACATTATTTACAATATATATGCTTTAAAAGGTAGTTTCTCCCTTTGGTGTCCCCTCCAGATAACAATTGGGGTCTCACAATCACTAGCTAATGTATATTTCTCTTTTGAGGTGTGAAGTGGAAGAAAAAGGGATGTCATAATTTGGTTTTTGAATAAGACGAGCTTTTCGTTTTTTTTTTCTTTTTGAAAAATTCTAAAAATGAGAGTGTACAAGTGTGGAGAATAATTGTGTTAACCTCATATGGTTTAAAATGTGGATTATGCAGTAGGGTGCATAATGCTCATTGTGCACTCAAAAAGAACATATTATCTATATAAAAGAAAATGAACATTTTTCAATAACTTTTCTACATTAAAAAAGAATACACTACTTAAAATTAAAGAACGTGTAAATTTAAATTTATAAAAGAATGAAGGTTATAATAAAAAGAACATATAATAAATGAACATCTACTGATTTGCACTTAAGGTAAAGGAACATATACCTTTTAAATTTAAATTTGAAAAAGGAATCTATAGTTGCAAAATTTAAGAAAGCAAATAACGATGATTTTTTTAAAATTATAGACTTTAAAAATGATAAAATGATGTAGTTTAGAAAATGGTGCACCATGCTCTACATGCACTTGGGTGCATGTACTTATTTGCGCATATGGTTAACCCTGACATTCAATATATATAGTGTTTACAATACAGACCTATGACTAGTAAAAGACTATTCTACCCTTTACATATAATGTTACTTTAATACACCCCCTCAATCTTTATGGGGTGAAACAACGAATAGATTGGTACGATTTTTGGTAAACAAGTCAGTAAATAAGCCCTTAGTAAAAATGTCAGCAACGTGAGACTGAGTAGGAACATGTCGAACTAAAAGCCCTCCATTGGCAACCATTTCTCGAACAAAGTCATAATCAACATCGATATGTTTGCTACGATCATGATGAACTGGATTAGCAGTGAGATAAGTAGCAGGGACATTATCACAATAGACAATCACAAGACGACGAAGAAAATGACCAATGTCAGCAAGAAGTTGCTTGAGCCACATAGTATCTGCAGCTGTGTAGGCAACTGCCTTGTATTCAGCTTCAGTGGAGGATTTAGAGGCAGTAGATTGCTTTTTCGAACGCCAGAAAATGAGATTCTTCCCAAGAAAAACAGCATAGACAGTAGTAGAACGTCTCGTGTCAGGGCATCCTGCCCAATCTGCATCAGAGTAGGCAATAACAACAGTAGGAGAACTGCTGCTATATAAGAAAAGACCGAAATCCAAAGTGCCCTACAGATATCTGGAAATTCTTTTCACAGCATGAAGGTGAGTAGTACGAGGAGCATGCATAAACTGAGACACCATATTAATAGCATAAACAACATATGGACGAGTCATAGTTAAGTATTGCAATGCACCAACCATACTACGATAATCTGTAGGATCAACAAGAAGTTCTCCATCAAGTAGAGACAATGTGACTCTAGAGACAATAGGTGTGGTAACTGGTTTAATAGTATGAATATGGAATTTACGGAGTACATAAGAAACATACTTATTTTGAGACAAAAATAAACCAGAGGTAGTACACACAACCTGGATACCTAAAAAGTAATGAAGATCCCCTAAATCCTTCATAGCAAACTGAGAAGAAAGAACATAAATGAATTTTGTGACAAGAGGAGGACTACTACCGGTAAGGACAATGTCATCAACATATAACAGTAAAATAATGAGATGACCACGATATTTCTGATTGAACATAGAAGTGTCAAAACTGTTGCACTTGAAACCAATGGATAATAGGAAGTTACTGAACCTAGAGAACCAAGCTCGAGGAGCTTGTTTAAAACCATAAACGGACTTACGGAGAAGACAAGTATGAGTAGGTTTAGATGGATGAATGAAACCCGGATGTTGACGCATATAAACCTCTTCATGAAGAAAACCATGAAGAAAAGCATTTTTGACATCTGACTGACGAATAGACCATTTAAGAGAAATAGCAATAATGAGAACCAAGCGAACAGTAGTAGGCTTAACAACAGGACTAAGGCTATGTTTAGTTCACCTGAAATTTTCTGATCTGAACTTATCTGATCTAATCTGATCTGAACTTATTTTTTCTGATCTGATCTAAACTTATTTTTTCTGATCTGATCTGATTTGATCTGAACTGATCTGATTTACAAGATCTTATCTTTTGTAAAATATATTATTACTATTATATTATTACTTTGTAAATCATTATTATGCAATACATTATAAGATCTTCTTTATAGTATTACTATTATTATCATTTTATTTCTATTACAACTTTTACACAACTTTTGTTATTAATAATAATTATTATTATTATCATTATTATAAGAACAATAATAATTATTATAATCATAATAATTATTATTATTACTAAAAATAATTATATAACTCAAGTCATTAATTTATAAGAGCACTTATACAATGTTTCACACTTTCCCTTAAAAAAATGTTTCACACTTGAGAAGTCGGCAAACTCAACTCTTTTTTTTACATATGAAATAAAATAAGATATACAAACAACTATGACTTGAGCAAAAAAGAAATAAATATCGTGCAACTTCAAATAGCTAGAGAGATTTGGAATTTGGTAGGAAGAGGTATACCAAATCTAAATTTATAATTTGTATCTCACACTTAGCTTATTTTGAAATGTAATCAGAACTTAGTAGTTTCGTTGTCATGAATTTGATATATCATATTTTATATATTTCTTATTTTTGCGTCAATCTTATGTTCTTAACACGTTGTTTTTAATTTTCTATTATTTAATAACAACAAAATAACTTAATATAATGATAACAATGACATTTATAATGGTAATAACAAGATTAATAATAATTACCAATATTAATAATTAATAAGTACAACAACAACAATAATAATTCTTTTGAACAAATGTACTAGTAAATAATAATACCCCATTTGTATTTTTTTCTCTTTCTTACTTAGAATCTTGACACTATTCACAATTAGAGAGAATCTTTTAGATTTTTCTCAATATATAAGAAAAAATATAGTCACGTGGGGTCTTGTTTGATTCGTCTCAATGAGTATTTTATTAATATTCAATTATTATAATTTTTACTAATATGTAATGAAAGATATTTAATAATAACAATGATTTTTTAAATATATGCATGATCTGAACTGGTCTGATCTGATCTGATCTGAACTTATTTTTTCTGATCTGATCTGATCTGATCTGATTTGATCTGATTAGATCTGAAATAAGCAAAAATAAGGTGAACTTAACATAGCCTAAAGGTTTCAAAGTAATCAATACCTTCCTGCTGCTGATTTCCAAAAACGACAAGCCTGGCTTTGAACCGCTCCATAGAACCATCATAATTATATTTAATCCGATAAACTTCCAACCAAGTAAATTCTTATCATAGTTGCGACGTACCAACTACCAAGTGTGATTATGAATTAAAGCCTGATATTCATCTAACATAGCTTGACGCCAATGTGAGTCTTTAGAAACTTGTTTTAAGTTAGTGGGTTCAGACTCGACAATATCAGTTTTAAAACTCATAATTCTTTATGGCTTAGAGACACCGTATTTTAAGCGAGTGACCATGGGATGATGGTTGACAACGACAAAGGAAGGTCGAGGAAGGGGGGTGGTAGGCAACACATGACTTGATGAGGAAAGAGGGGGCGTAGACACTGAACTTGGGGGTCAATGCTAGGCTTACCCACGTGAGCATCAGACAACGAAGCCGTCGAAGCTTGGCTTGAGCGCGCTGGCGAGCTTGCGCACCAGCCAGCAGACACGCATTTCAGCAGGCGAGAGAGGGACATCAAGCTGATGCTCGACAGCGTTCAACACTGAAAGGTTGGCTGGCTTGCCAGCCCATCGAGCGCTGGCTCGAAAGCGGGCGAGGCAGGCGACACATGGGAAGGGGGCGCCAAGCTCGATGGAGCAGGCGGGACAGGAGGGGACGACGCAACGATGCGGCGTGGCCTAGACCTAGACGATGGAGACTGAGACGCAGGGGCCAACGATGGCAGGAGCACAGGAGCCGGGTTGAGCTCGCGTGCAACATTCGTAGGACTCTAATCATAAGACAAGATCATGAGGGAGGTATAAGGCACATTAGATGCGGAACCAACTAAAGTACGATACATAAACTTATGTTGATGAAAAAGAACATGACGACTAGTGAAGACTTTGTTGGTAGTAGGATCAAAACAACGATACCCTTTATAATCCAGTGCATATCCAATAAAAACACATGTTTTAGACTTAGGTTATAGTTTGCGATTTTTAGAATTCAAGAACATAGGGAAGCATTCACAACCAAATGTTTTCAAAAAATGATAGGAAGGGGGACGACGAAATAATTTTTCAAAAGGAGAAACACCCCCTAAAACCGAGCTGGGTAACCTGTTAATGGTGTGGTGGCAGTATATGATGCATCAACCCAAAATTCAGCAAGAATATCAGAATGAATTATCATAGTACGAGTCATTTCAATGATATGATGATGTTTGCGTTCTGCAACACCATTTTGAGCTGGAGTATGGGGACAAGATTTTTGAAAAATAATGCCATTGTCATGAAAATGTTGTAGAAGAGGGGAATTATCAAATTCCCTACCTCCATCACTTTGAAAAATTTAATCTTGCAATTAAATAGATTTTCAACCATCTTTGAAAAACAAGAAATTTAGAATAAGCTTCTGATTTATGACGTAAAGGATAAATCCATGAATATCTCGAGAAATCATCAACAATCACAACATAGTAACGATATAATTGATTTGATAAAACAGGAGATTATCAAAGATCACTATGAATTTTATATAATGGATATGAAGAAATATGCTCAACTGAATCAAAAGGTAAACGGTGTATCTTTCCTAACTTAGAAGTATATGTGATAGATTTATTTGAACATAAAGTTCCTAAAACGCTAGAGGACGTATGACCCAAACGATCATGCCAGACGTCACCCGATTCCTTAGTGGCTAGGAAAGTAGGAACTGATGATGCAGGAGGGACAACACTAGGCTGAAGAGGGTAGACACCTTGCTTACTGGATCCCGAAGCAGAACCTCCCCCGTTGTCTAGTCCTTAACAGGAATAAATTTTTTATTAAAACTCCCCACACAATCATTTTCTTGACACAACTTGTTAACTAATAATAAATTATGTTTCAGGTTAGGAACATGACAGACAGACAGATGACAACTGGAGGGGACGACCTGTAGTTTTTAAGGTTAAATTACCAGTACATTTAATAGGGAGTAAGGTATCATCACCAACTACAACTAGGGATGGCAATGGGGCGGGTCTGGGTCGGGTCCAGCTGGACCCGACCCAGACCCGTTTATTTTTCACAGACCCAGACCCGCCCCAGATCCATTGGGTCTAGATTTTTCAGACCCAGACCCAGATCCGCTGGGTCTAGCGGGTCCGTGGGTCCTTACTGGGTCCTAATGGGTCCTTCATTCTATAATTCATCATATTTTTGAATATATGTAATTAAAAATTTTCGCCTAATATATATATGTTTTTGTATCCATGGTTAAAGCATTCTCTAAATAAAATTTTAAGAACTAACTCATAAAAATATTAAAATGTTACAACTTATAAAGTTACATGTCTTAGTGGAGTTACAACACTAACGACTTCACAAAATCAAAACTCATAAAATTATAGAGTTCAGGTAAAAAAAAAAATTCTAATATGTAAATGGGTCCGTGGGGCGGGTCTGAGTCTAGCATGTGGACCCAGACCCGACCCATGCTCTTTGGGACCCAGACCCGACCCGGACACATTGGGTCTAAAATTTCCGGACCCAGACCCTTATAAATGGGTCGGGTCCTAGCGGGTCTGGGTCCGGTCCAGGACCCATTGCCATCCCTAACTACAACATAACTAGACCTAGTATAAGGAGTTGGAGCAGAAAATTTACCCTCCTGAGGGATCATGTGAGATGCAGCTCTCGAATCCGGGTACCAGACTGAATCATTAGCTTCACCACCAACAGACAGTGCAATTAGGGCTTCAGTGACACTTTAAGAGGAAGAGGAAACAAAGCTGAAATTGAATCGTTAAGGACAATAAGCATCTTGATGACCTGGAAACCAACATCACAAAAAAAAGTCCATTTAGAGACGGACAAAATCCGTCCCTAAATAGGTCAAATCCGTCGCTATATGGGTTTAGAGACAGATTTAGAGACGGATATTGTCCCTCTCTAAAACCCTTGTCGCTAATTCGAGTTAGAGACGGATTTTAAAAATCCGTCTCTAAAGTTTAGAGACGGATTTTGGAAATCCGTCTCTAAGCTTAGAGACGGATTTTCGAAATCCGTCTCTAAACTTAGAGACGGATATTCGAAATCCGTCTCTAAGCTTAGAGACGGATTTCGAAAATCCGTCTCTAAATTCGCTGAAAATATAAAAAATATATAAACGAAACTAACAACACGATCGTTCCTAATATTATCATGATTATATTTAATCACCTATTATTACCTACCTAGTTCAAGTTGATCTCATTACCATTTAGGAATATCCCTTAAGTAAACCCGGTTCAGCTCTACAAGGGAAAGGATAAGAAGACTCCACAGTCGCAAGAATCGCTGTTCGTAGGAATCGAACTTGTAATCTCAAAGAAACGAGAAGAAGCTCCAACCAACTACACCAAATACAACTTGTATACTTCTCTACATAATATTGGAAATATGAGAAGAAATATTAGAGACGGATTTTCAAATCCGTCCCTAAATTAGAGACGGATTTTTCTAACTTAGAGACAGATTTCTAAAATCCGTCTCTAACTTAGAGACGGATTTTTAAAATCCATCCCTAAATTAAAGAAGCGCAATAAAATATTCATATTTGAATTTAGAGACGGATTTTTAGAATCCGTCTCTAAATTAGAGACGGATTCTAAAAATCGTCCCTAAATTAGAGACGGATTTCTAAAAATCCGTCCCTTAAATTAGAGACGGATTTTGAAAATCCGTCTCTAAATTAAATACGTGCAATAAAATATTCGTATGTAAATTTAGAGACGGAATTTTTTAAATCTGTCTCTAACTTTAGAGACGGATTTTTAAATCCGTCTCTAACTTTAGAGACGGATTTTTAAATCCGTCTCTAACTTTAGGGACGGATTATCAATATCCGTCCCTAAGTTAGAGGTCTCTAAATTTATCTCAAGACGGATTTTTAAAATCCGTCTCTAACTTTAGGGACGGATTTTGAAAATCCGTCCCTAAAGTAGAGACGGATTTAAAAATCCGTCTCTAATTTAGAGACGGAATATTGATAATCCGTCTCTAATCTAATTTAGAGACGAATTTAAAAATCCGTCTCTAATTTAGAGACGGATTATCAATATTCCGTCTCTAAATTAGAGACGGATATATTCCCTACTAAAGACAAATCATTAGTAATATAATCTAGGCAAGGCATACTATAGGATGACAGGTTAGAATATTTACTCGTACCATTTGAGCGTCCCTGATTAGCATTGTTGTTGTTGTTGTTTCCAGAGCCACGAGAATTATTATTACCCCCATTGCCACCACCATTACCACGAGTATTCTGATTATTGTTACCCCCACGATTATTGTTCCCCCCACAATTTCTGTCGTTTCAGCCCCTATTCCTCCCTCCAGAATTAGACTTTGAGGAGGAACTTGATCCAAAACCAGTAGATTGAACACCAAGTAAGGCATGATGAGAGGAGGAATCAGATCCATCCTTCGAATTTATCAAATGTTGTTCATGAAGAAGCAACTTTGGACGCAAATCATCAAAACTAATAGTGAATGGATAATGCAGCAAAGTAGTGACAATGTGATCATACTCAGAATCATGATCCAAACCAAAAAGAGTATACTGAACTAAATCTTGGTTCGACACAAAACACTGAATGGCAGCAAGTGAATCAGCAATAACCTTGATGTCACGTAAATCACCATCCATAGACTGGGAAGCAGTCTTTTTAATACGAGTTAGATGTCCCTTCAATTCCATTGATCTAGCCATACTAGCATGCATAAATCTAGTTTGTAAACGAGTCCAAATTTCCATAGAAGTAGATAAATCATGCACATCCATAAAAACATCTCTAGACAATGTGGCAAAAATCCATGATTTAAATTGTTGATCCACAGGCAAATATTCATAAAATTGAACATTAGGAATCATAATGCCATGTTCATAAATAATAGTAGCAGGAGGAATGGAAATAGTGCCATCAACCATACCAAACAATTGATGGTAAAGAAGTAAACAAGTAATATGGGTTTTCCATAACAAATAATCTTCGGAAGAAGAGAGTGTGATAGTTATCAAATTACTTAGATTAGGGGCAAAGATTGGAGGAAGTGCAAATACAGAAGAGGTCTGCGGCATGTTGAAGGGTTGGAAGAGGCCGGTTGTGGTCGACGGCGCGGAAGAGGGCGGGAAGCCCGGCAGAAACCACTGCTGGTAGTGCGACGAGGAGGTGGGGGAGCCACCGATGAGAAGGGCCGACGAGAGACCACCGAGGACGCCGTGTAGGCGCTGGCATCAGGCCGGGACGGCAACGCAAGGGCGTCGGTGTGCGTCGTGAAGAGCGACGAAAAAGGCTACATGGCAGCGATTGTGCGCGCCGGCAGGGGCAACGGCGGGACGGAGGTCGACGCCGGTGAAGTTGGCGCAGAGACAGCATGCGCGGCGGAAGCTTGAGGCGCAGGATCCATCGGGATAAAAAAAAATTTGAGAGAGGAAATTTTTTTTTTTTAAGAAAAACCTAGGCTGTGAATGTGATACCATGTACAAGTATGGAGAATAATTGTGTTAACCTCATATGGTTAACCCTGACATCCAATATATATAGTATTTACAATACAAACCTATGACCCGTAAAAGACCATTCTACCCTTTACATATAATGTTACTCTAATATAGACCTATGACCAATAAAACTTTTATAGGACAATTCTTCACAAAAGCATGTTATTTTTTTTTTTTTTTTGACAAGGAGAGAAAACTAAGAGGTGTCTACCCAAGAGACACCCCCTAAAACACCCCTAAGGGTGATTACAATAAGCAACAAGAACATAAAAAACGAAAAACAAAGGAGCAGAAAGTAACACGAGTAAATGCTCTGCCACGGCATCATGCATCACCCCAGGCCCAAATCGACGTCGAACCCTTTGCGGGGGAAAGACAAACACCACCGAAAATGAATAAGCTCCCAAATCCAGCAACCAACTAAAACGCGAACACGATCATGCCAATAAGACAACGACAACCATGACCCACCGCGAGAACAAACTAAACTCGAGCAATGAAACCCGAATTGGAAAAAGAATAGACAGCAGAGGAGCCCGAGCCCAAATCTGAAACCTGAAGCCCACATTACAGAAGCGACCCCTCACCCAAAGCCAACAAACAATTCTCCACCGCCAGCGCTGCCCAAAGAAAGCCTTGACACTGAAGACGCTGGCTTCGCAAACCGAGGAAATCGCCAGCGAAGCGCAGGCCCACCAAAGACGAAAAGAGAAAGGAGAAATGGAGAGAGACTAGAAGAAATAGTCCGACTGAGGACAAGAAGAAATGACCAGCAAAGGACTAGATAGCCATAGAAGAAGATAGAAGAAGCTAGATCTGAGAGGAAAGAGGAAGAAGAGAGCGGCGGCTTAGCGAAATTTCTAAGATTTGGGATTAGGGTTTCTGAAATTTTGGGCTTTAGGGTTCTTAGAGAGTAGGGAGAACCCCTCTCTCTAAAAACTTTTTCTCACTAAGTACTTTCACAAAAGCATGTTATTATAAAGTAGTTTATAACAAAATTTCCTTTTTTAAACAAAAATTTTAGATATTATTTTTAAATTGACAAACTAGTTTTATAAATTCTAATGCAAAAAATCTTAAATTTTTATCAATTAAGTTTTTTCCGATAGATTTATGTCGAGCTAAACTCATATCCAAAACTACTAACAGCAAAATGACAAAAAAAATATGGCGAGCAGGAACACCTACTGTGAGCAAGACGCCTTGCGAGGCTGGCTCAGCATTGGCAAATCTATAACAAATGCCGGCCCACTGATAGTAAGCCACGCACCTTGCATTATTTTTTATTAGGTACCTTGCACTATTATTTATTAGGTAGGTTTGCTAGATGGGACAAACAGAGGGAAATGAGTGGAGAAATAATATAGCTTGGAAGATTGTAAAAGGCCAAAAAAAAAGTAGCTCAGGTAAGAAACATTATTTACATATTTGTCGGTGTTATATTAGAGCACTCGAGCAACACAAGGATGTAATAGTTGAGAGGGACCCTATATAAGCGTATAAGAAACCTTATCATTTGATTAAAGAAAAAAAAACCTTATCATTTGTCAAAGAACAAGAAAGGCAAAATTATTGACCGATGAAATGTAATAGTACACTATCTCAAGTGAGATACTAAGAGCGGGTTGGTTTTACTTTATCTAGAAAAAATAGAACTTAGCTTTACATGGTTTTACCATTAGGAAATACAACTTTCAAAATTGGTTGATTCTGACTGTCAGATCAATAACGCCTCGAATGGTGTGTCATCTGCAAATAGGAATTGTCCGATTGTCATGTGTTGTAATCTGAAAATCAACGGTTTTCCACCACACACGTGGACTCATCTGGGACGCCCGTGTGCCTCCCCTGCTTACACATAAAAAATACCAGGCCAAAAGAAGAATAGCTGAAGTACAAATCCCTGTTTGAGAAAAGTACCAGCCCATCTCCCTTGCTTGGTACACACTCAGGCCCAAGATTTCAAATTACATTGACATCTGATTGGATGATGTATACTTCTCAATTATTGCTTGCCACGTGTTATGCTCCCATTGTTTAGCTAATCAGGTGCCTTTAAATTAGGCTCAGGGCACATGAATCACCCCAAACATTATAAATAGTCCTTGAAATCAAGAGAAATATATGTTTTTCAAAGCAGTGTACTATTACTCTGTCACAATTCTCTCTCTGTACTTTCTCTCTCTAAACTTTCCTTACTACTCATATACCTGACTTAAACTTCAGAGGGGAAGCCACCATCCAAACCTCCAGGGTGGGTCCCTTTTTTGCAGGTTTGGGAACGAAGGGATCTTTGATCAATATATTGTTGCACAAGTCTCCATCTGAAGAACCTGTTGTGAAATAGCAGTATATTTACTAGTAAAGCACTACGTAACATCATGAAAGCTGGTTTATTTCTTTTTTATTTTTGTTGATTTACATATATAAAACCAGTTTTTTGCAAAGAAAAAGCACAAATATAATACTTTATCCGTTTGATTTTAATCTACATACACTGGTAGAAAAAGGTCAATTTGTGTCGCACAAACACGGAAACGACGCAAAAATACTATTTGCGTCGCACGCAATGAAGAGTGCGACGCACAACATGGGTCCAGATACGAGCTGTAGTCATAAAAAGAAGATTTGCGTTGGACAGTTTGAAGCACGCGACGCAAACGATCCAACAATGTGCGTGGCACGTACCCAATTGTGTGACACAGATGGCACAAAATAAGTTTGGGTCAAGCTTTGCGTCGAGTGGGCCACGACATACGACGCAAATTATGGGCTTCCCATATTTAATGTGCAAGTTTAGAGTTTCTCTTCAAACTCTATTCAGCCTTTTGTTGTCTCTCTCTCAAACCCTTCAATCTTCATCAAGCCGTTTTCTCTCTCACTTCATCCAGCCGTTTTCTCTCATTCAAACCCTTCATGTAACGCCCCGACTCCTAAGCATCATTAATTCATTAATTAACTCTTACTTAGCAGCGGAAGACTTTAACTTAGTCGGTGCGTTACTGCCGTACCTTCCTTTTGGAAAATACAAGGCAACGTAAGTTCGTTAAAGAACGTAACTTTATAAATATTAAACTTCATAACTAACTTAGAAATGTGTAAATAATTAGGTGGAACATAATTAAGGTTCATAAACTAATGTTCTTAAGCTTAGAATACATAATAATAAGAGTCTGCATAATTTAAGTAATAATTATTCCTCACTGCTACGCCATTCCGTCGTCCCCGTCATTACCTAAAACAGAAAAGCAAAACGTCATGAGCCGAGGCCCAGTAACATACACTCTAACATCGTAAATTCATTTCAATTCATTTTAGTTGCAAACAGGGAGGAGAGAGAATAGAGTAAAAACATTTCATAAACATTTTATGTAAACATAAATTCATTATTATCTTCATATCATAATCATCATCTAATTATCTTATTGGTAACTTGGCGAGTATAACATATAGGGACGTCTCCCATCATCATCATCATCATCATCATAATCATAGGGCAATAGCCACCAGGGACAATGTCCCTAACCAGAAGGTGGCATAAAGCCATGCATAGTGCGGTGCCACCAGGGACAATTCCCTAACCAGAAGGTGGCGTTTCCGCCATAGAATAGAACGGTACGTGCACGACCAACATAACATCGTACTGCCAAGAACCATCTTTCACTTTTGTTTATCATGTTCCATTTCTTTTTATTTATACATTATACTTCACAATCATCATGAAATCATATTCTTTAATCTTTCGAAAGTCATCGTAACGTCATGAAATACCATGTTCATAAAAAGTATTTCATATCCCGCAATCCATAAAAGCATACATTTTAACATAAACATTATAAATATCAACATAAAACAATATTTAGAAAGGGAATGCGGGTGTTAGCAGTAGACGTTACCTCAAATCCTGCTTAGTAACTTTGATAGTCGGGGGAGGCTTGTAATATTCCTTTTTCCTTAATCTAACCAATAATTAATAACGAGATGATTAATATTGTAACTTCCCTCATTTGTTATTATTATAGTACTAAGGTTGACTTGTTAAACAAATTAATAGTTGGACTATGTATATTCGTTTTGTTTACAAAACTTTATAAATACCGTCTTATTACTTAAATAATTATTATTATTACATTAGCTTTTATAAAAACTTGTCATATTTAAATATTGATAGATTAAGGTTAATAATATGAACTTAATAAAATAAAGGATAAGATTACCAGTATTATATTTGCTAAACTTGTTTCACCCAACTTGCCAATTAATTAAGCTAAGTCATATTATAGATTTTAACATTGTAGTAAATGTAACTAGTTGTAATTTTACGTATTACTTCCAATAATATAAATGGGTAGTCAATAGGTAAGTATCCACATTTCATAAACTTACGTGAATTGTTTTTAGTAAAATATGGTTAGGTACATTAGGCCCAAAATCACTAATCAAGTTCAATTATTAAACAATATTAATAATTATCTTAATCCTTAAGACTTATCTCCTATATATTTTTTTATATGTCTTTGCCTACATTACTTATTGAGAAATTACATGAAGTCATATTATTATCATAACCTCCTTCATTTAAGATAATCGTTTTATTTTCATACATCTAACTCACATTATTAGAACTTATTATGAATATTAGTAAAGTATGCTTACACACGATTTAGTGAATATGTATAAGTTACGAGTTTTCATGAGTATATACATTAAGTTAAATTTTCCAATAATTAATTTATCTTGTTCACATGACTATAAATTAAATCAAGTTTTTATGATTGTCGTTAGAGTTGAAGAATTGAAATAGTATTTACTTTTAACAAGTTGTACATGAATTTCTGATGTAAGAGTTAGATAATTTATCGCATTTAGATTACTTCTTAGTGTGTTTATCATATTTTAGGCCCAAATAACAATGATCAGGTTCATATATTAATTGAGCCCACTAATCAACATTTAAAAGTAACGTAATTACTAGTTCAAGAGAGACAACAAGAAAGAGAGAAATAAAGGTAACAGAACAGAGTTCTATATACCTTGCGACAGAGGGCGTGCGACAGCCGTGCTTCGCCGGAAATGGAGGCTGCAACGCAGCACTTGGTGAGGGTCGAGGTGGCGGAACCGCGAAGGTGGTTTCTTTCGTGGTGGAGGCTCGACGCAGGTGGGTTTGTGAGAGAAAGGGTGCTGCGGTGGTTGTGCGAGAGGAAGAAAGGAGTGCGTGAGAGGCGTGGGTGGGTCGCTGGTGGTTGGAAGAAGTGCGGTGACTGGCGGCAGACTTAGGTGGCGAAGTGGTGGTGCGGTGGTGGTCTCCCAAAAACAGAGGAGGAAGCAAGCAGTGGTTTAATTTTTTTGTATTAGTTTTGGCTTAATATTAACTCCAAAATTTCTGATTTTCGGTTTTGTTTTGTGTTGGCAAAACTTGGGAATCGATTGGTATTTATAGAACTTGTTGGAGGTTGCCATTGCCTTGCTGTTCAGTTCATAATTCAAAGCTTATGAACTTTGGTCAAGTTTCATTAATGAAGGAAGATTGAGAATTCAAACTTTGAGGCTTCTTCCAGATTTTGTGAGATATTGTGGCAAGCTTTATTGACTAATGAAGAAGATGAGCGTTGTAGTATTGAATTGAAGTGTTTGATTTCAAGTGTGAACACTTCAAAAAAAAAAAAAATTTTGCCAGAGAAAGAAAATGGAGGAAGGAAGAAGATGGCTAGAATTTTAGACTCATAGGGGCACTTTTGTAATTTCAATTTTTACTTAAGTATATACTTGTTTTATTGTCCACAAGTTAGATTAAATAAAGGAAACTTAAAATAGCTTATTATGCATCTTAATATCTATAAATCTTGTTTTTTTTTGTTAGTTTGAAAAATATTTAATTTATAATTAATCCGATATTTAGTATTACTTAAATACGGGATATTACACTTCATCTCTCTCACTCAAACACTCTATG
The DNA here is from genome assembly GCF_026745355.1 of Beta vulgaris subsp. vulgaris. Lineage (NCBI taxonomy): Eukaryota > Viridiplantae > Streptophyta > Magnoliopsida > Caryophyllales > Amaranthaceae > Beta > Beta vulgaris. The sequence goes on along the minus strand of NW_026611040.1, from coordinate 243,599 downwards.
ACTCTCTCATCTCTTTCGCATCTCATCTTTCTCTCACTTACCTTCAATTCTCTTTCGAATCTCAACAACAAAAGGGTTCGCGGTGTTCTGTGGCGAAGGTAGAAGGGGATCTCCAGCATACAAGATCTCGTCGGCGATTGCTTTCCTTATTTACTTCGATCGGCCCATTTCGACGTGCACGAACACAGGGAGGAGAGAGAAACGAACACAAAGGACGAGCACGAACTGAAAAAAAGTTAACCCTAATTTTCAATTGCGAGATTTTGTAATTAGTTTTATTTCTAGAAATTCAAGGAAAAGGTCAAGTTTAACTTTTTTTTAGTTTGCATCTCATCAGATGTAAAAATTTCTGTTTTTGTATAATTTCTGTAACTGTGTAATTGATTTTTTTTTCCTTTTTGTTGATTTGCTAATTTTTCTGTCATTTTTGTATTATTTTGTAATTTTTGTATTATTCTGTAATTAGGTTTGGTAAAAATACAATTTTGTATCCAATCTAAAAATTTAACTTTTTTCCAGTTTAGTTTCTGAATTGCTGATTTGAATTCATTATTAGGTTGTGGATGAATTGGGCGTGAATTATAATGCTGATGATTTAGCCTCGTTGTGGATGAATTGTGCGTGGTTGATTAGCCTCATGTGCGTCGCACATAGCACTACATGCGACTCACATGAGCTTGGCTGCTGGGATTGAAAAGCCTCATGTGCGTCGCATGTAGTGCTATGTGCGACGCACATCAGTCATCTGGGTCGCATTTTAGTCTTCATGCGACGCAGATGAGTCTTGCCTCTATGACATGGGCAAGGAGTCATCTGCGTCGTATGGTAGGTGGAGTCCGACGCAGATAGCTAATTAAAAGCGTCGCGCTGTTGTCCGACGCAGATCCTGTATTCTGATCTGCGTCGAGGCCTGTGGCGTCGGACCTATGTACGACGCAAATAGGCGTCTCGCATCCGACGCAAATCGTCTATTTTGTACTAGTGACACTTTGATATTTTACACTATTAACAAATTTCACTTTGACCATCATTTGTTATTTATACGCGGATAAAAATATAGTCATGTGGGATCTTGTTAAATTTATCATAACATGTATTTTATTAATATGTACTTTTTATAATTTTTACAAATACAAAACTAAAGATATATGTACTCAAAATTTTACATTAGCATGTACGAAAAGTGTAAGTGCGTAAATTAAAATGAAACGGGCAGACATGCATTTTGAACAAACGAATGGTCATCATCATTGATTGTTGTCAAAATTGAACACGTGGAGTATGCTTGCTTTTCTTTTCATTGATGTTCTTCAAGACAGTTCAACTCTAATATTTGTTGGAACAAAAATTTGATTGGTAATAAAAAAAAATTGGGGCAATAATTTTTGTAATAAAATTATACTAATGATTATAAAAAAAATTTAGCTATAAATTGAGTCCAAATTTGATGTATTTTACCATACTTCTTCTCAAACTATTTTCCTTTCTAATTAATTTATCCTACAATGTCGTGTTATTGTAGTTAAATTAGAATCATATATTCAATATCATTTAATCAGTATATATTAATTAGCTTAATCTTGTTAACGCAATTTAATTAGCATAACTTGTAATTATATAAATTGTAATTTTTGAATTACTCATACTCTTTTCGTTTTTATATGTAATTGTTGCTTTGTAAATATGGTTTAGAATTATTGGTTTGTAATTCTTGTTGTTGTTGTTGTCATCCTTGTATATTGTTGCTGGCCACTAAAAGCATTTGTACTCAACTCGTCTCATCAAGGGGGTAAAACCGGATCAGTTAATGATATAACGTATTCAGTTTTCTTTCCTTGACTAGATCGGTTGAGCAGGAAGAACAAAAATTATGAGTTAGTTTGACCGTATTAAAGAGTGTCAATGATAGTGATTGTTTCTGACTTTTCAGGTGGACGTCATATATACTGTTTCTTTTAAGAAAAAGGTCAAGATATTTTGTCCATTTAATTTTTTGATTGAAGTATTTGATCAATATACCATTTTAAACTTGTTTAGAATGTCAAGTTGAATTGAGAAATGATTCTTAAATTATTTTCTTTTGTAATTTTTTTCATTCCATTAATTAGATTATTAAGTATAATATAGTATTTTCACAGGGGGGACACCATCTTTCTCCCCTTTCCCTTATACTTCCTCCACTTCAAAATAGTTGCACCATTTAGCATTTGGTCACTATTTATGAACCAAATTTGACAAGTTTTTTCTCACCATTATATAAGAAAAAACATAGTCAAGTGGGATCTTGTTAAATTCGTCTCAATATAAGGATTTCAAATATCAACTTTTTATAATTTTTACTTATACGCAACTATAGATATTAACGTATAAGAAAGCGTAATGTAAAAAACCAAACGATGCAGCTATTTTGAAACGGATGAAGTATAATAGGGATAGAGTCCCCAATGAACTGGGAAATGTGGGAAGAAAAGAAAAACCAGTAGGAAAAAGATGGAAGTATATAAGCCATATTATTTTCCTGAAATACATCTTGTATCCACATTCCCTTCATTATATCTCTAATTTTTTGTTAAATTTTTCTTTATTTCCTGAGGATTTTTTTACTTCTCAACTTAACAAAAGAATGAATATGAAACAAAGTATGGAGAAGGAATCAAGCCTCAAAGCTGATGAATCTCTGATTCAATGCCTTGAAAACAAAATTGCCACCTCAAGTTCTCCAATTTCTTCCCTAATCTACACCCAAGAAAACCCTTCTTATTCCACTTTTCTTAACTCTCGCATTCATAATCTTCGATTTATCAAAGCAACAACACCAAAACCACTTGTCATTGTAACCCCTACACATGCATCCCACATACAAGGGGCAATACAATGGGCAAAACAGCAAGGCCTACAAATGAGAATCCGAAGCGGGGGGCATGACTATGAGGGCTTATCTTATGTCTCTAATGCCCCTTTTTTCATTCTTGACTTAGTTAACCTTCGCTCCATTGATGTCGATATCGAGGAGGAGACAGCATGGGTGCAAGCTGGAGCAACTCTCGGAGAAATGTGCTATGAAATTGCTAAGAAGAGTAAGACTCATGGATTCCCTGTTGGGGTGTGCCCTAGTGTTGGTGTAGGGGGACACTTTAGTGGGGGAGGATATGGAAATATGATGAGGAAGTATGGACTTACCATTGATAATGTAATTGATGCTCAACTCATTGATGCTAATGGTAGGTTCCTAAACCGCAAATCAATGGGTGAAGACCTATTTTGGGCTATAAGAGGAGGTGGAGGAGCTAGCTTTGGGGTTATACTTTCTTACAAGATCAAGTTAGTCCCAGTTCCTGAAGTTGTGACAGTTTTTCGCGTCTCACGGACCATGGAAGAAAATGCTATCAGCATTGTCCTTCAATGGCAAGAGACTTCAAGCATAATAGATAATGACCTCTTTTTGAGGCTAACGATGGATGTCATAGATGGAGGTGATATGATCAATAAGGGAAAAAAGACGGTGAGGGCGACGTTCATTGCATTGTTTCTAGGTGACTCTACAAGGCTTAACTCATTGATGAGAGATCAATTTCCTAAACTGAAATTGCAAGAGTCCGATTGCCATGAAATGAGTTGGATTGAGTCTGTTCTATTTTGGGCGGACTATCCTAGTGGTGCTCCGTTGGAGGTGCTCCTCCAGAGGACACCTAAAACTTTGTCTCATCTTACAAGGAAGTCCGATTACGTGAAAAAACCCATCCCAAGAGAAGGATTGGAATTTATATGGGGTAAAATGGTTGAGCTAGAAACTCCAAGGCTCACATTCAACCCATATGGAGGAAGAATGAGCGAGATTTCTGAAAATGAGACCCCTTTTCCACATAGAAAAGGCAACTTGTACAAGATTCAATACTTAACCAACTGGGATGAGGAAGGGAAGGATAAAGAGAAATACTACATTGATTTAACAAGGAAATTATACATCTACATGACTCCGTACGTGTCCAAATACCCAAGACAAGCATATTTTAACTATCGGGATTTAGATTTAGGGGTTAACAAACATGATGGTATTAGCAGCTTTTTGGAAGGGATGAAGTATGGAATTCAGTATTTCAAGGATAATTATGATAATTTAGTGAAGATTAAGACCATCGTTGATCCTGATAACTTCTTCAACAATGAGCAAAGCATTCCTGCTCTTCCCACGTGAATTAAATGAATATCATCTTAATTTGTTATAAATAATTATTGTTTTTTAATGGTCTGCGAGCCTATGAAGTAGTTTGCGTGTTATATTGTCGGTTGTTCTATGTGCTAAGAATAAAAGGGAAATTCTACATTGTAATGTCAAATATTTTTAAGTTTCTATATGTTAGCACTTTTCAGATGCAATTATATGTGGTAGCTCCAAATTTTTTAGTTATTCTATCATATAGACAAATATAGCCTTCCAATCATGAACAAGTATGAAAGCATTTACAGATAGACGATGGTATCAACTCCCCATTGTGTATTGCTAGTTATTGGATATAAAATGGATTTGTTTTTGTTTGTTCCTGCAAACCCAATAGTTCCATTATTACCAACAAAATAGAACAAATATCAACCCTTGTTTCGAGATAATCCATGGTACAAAAGCTTATTTAGTGATTTGATGTTTAACATGTGTTATTTCACGTTTAATTTCTTAACTAAGGTTAGTGCCTTAACCTAAGTTGTTATAATGCTCTGCCCACTTTTAAGTTCAAGTGGGTCCAATTTGTATTATTTGGGTTAAGATTTCATGAATTTCGTATTTGGGTGAAAAGCTCAATTTTTTAGTTACATGGAACCATCTCAAAATAAGAAGAGCTATTATAAGCTTGATTGACTTCACCGTTAGAATATATGCATATATATTCTTGTATATTGTTAATATCTTGGTGTATATTTAGTTTCCTAGATTATAGCCTTAATGTTAGCATCATGAGTTGTATATTATGTTGAGAAGTTGAATGAGAAAATCACGGAAAACATTCCTTTCATGGTATCAAGTCTAGGGTTCTTTTCTCTTCCGCTGCCCCTAGTTGTTCCGTCCAGTTCATCTCTTCTTCTACCTTAAGTCACTCCACCATGACTGAGTCTAAAATCTCCTCCTTTCACCCTGCTCTCACTGTCTCTAATATTAAAATTTTCATTCCTATTGTATTTGAGATAGAGAACGTTCAATATGGAACGTGGGCGGAACTCTTTAAGATTCACGCTCGGTCTCACCGAGTCATCCATCACATCATCAAACCGGCTGCCGATAAAGCACCGAAGGCTCCATCTACTGATGATGAGAAAGAACTTTGGTCGACTCTTGACGCGACCTTTTTCAATGGATCTATTCGACTATTTCGAATGACCGAATAACCACCATTATTAAACCAGATTCTACTGCTATGGCCGCTTGGGATCGCCTTCGCGATATTTTCCAATATAATCATAATTCTCGCGTCGTCACTCTTGAACAAGAGTTCTCCACCACTCAGATGGATGACTTCCCTAACGTTTCGGCATACGGTCAAAGGCTCAAGAGCCTTTTCGATCAATTAAAGAATGTCGGTGCGCCGGTTTCCGATAGTTGTCTTGTCTTACAACTTGTCTCTGTTCTCTCAAGGCTTATAAAAATGTGGGGACGTTAATACGTCAAAGCTCTCCTCTTCCTCCTTTTTACAAGCTCGGTCGATGTTAACCTTGGAGGAAGTCGGGTTGGCCAAGGAAGCTGCCACCGGGACTGCTGCAGCAATGGTGGTAGCCTCTCCTAAGGAGTTAGATGACACTCCTCCCTCTCATGACAATGCTGGTCATAATCGTGGCCAGAAACACCACCCTCGGCATCATGCGGGTGGCAAAAAGGGGGGCCAGCAGCGTGGTGGCTCCGGTGCCGGGAAAGGTGACCGTGGTGGCGGTCAGTCTCAGGGTGGTTCCGTCGGCGGTCCTCGTAGCCTGCAGCAGCAGCCTTCCTCTTGGCCTCATGTCGGGCCGTGGTCTACGTACCCACAAGGAACTGCATAGAGTTGGCCTTGGGCCCTCCCTCCTTGTCCTTATCCTACTACTACTTGCGCCCGCCCTCCTTCTGGCCCATATCAGCAGCAGCCTGGGATACTTGGGTCACGTCCTCCACAAGCTTATACTACTACAGCTCCTTCTTCCTATGCTTTTACGGATATTGAAGCGGCTATGCACACTATGTCTCTCACTCCGCCTGATGCAAATTGGTACATGGACACTGGGGCTACTTCTCATATGACCTCCACTAACGGTACACTCTCATCTTATTTTAATTTGAGCAATAAAAATGGTATTACTGTTGGAAATGGCATTTCTATTCCAGTTCGTGGTTACCGTCACACTACATTATTATCCCCTAATCCTCTTTTAGCTTTACAAAATGTCCTTCATGCTCCCCAACTCATTAAGAATTTAATATCTCATCGCAAATTTACCACTGATAATTCTGTCACTGTTGAGTTTGATCCTTTTGGGTTTTCTGTGAAGGATTTTCATACGGGGTGCCCATAATGAGATGTGATAGCCAGGGAGATCTTTATCCTATTACCACCACACACACTGGTTCCACATCTCCTTCTACCTTTGCGGCTCTTGATTCTTCCCATTGGCATGCTAGGTTGGGTCATCCTGGAGCTAATGTTTTGGATTTTCTTCGAGTTAATAAATGTATTTCATGTTCCCGGACTAGTAGTTCTATTATTTGTCACTCGTGTGTTTTGGGCAAACAAATAAAATTACCATTTTACTCATCACCTTCATGTACTTCCATGCCTTTTGATATTATTCATAGTGATATTTGGACTTCTCCTATGCTTAGTTCATCGGGACATCGATATTATGTGCTTTTCTTGGATGATTTAACCAAATTTTTGTGGACTTTTCCCTTAGCCAAAAAGTCACAGGTCTTTGATGTATTCTTAACATTAAAATCTCATATTCGAACTGAATTTGCACGTGATATTAAAACTGTTCAATGTAATAATGGGAGAGAGTTTGATAATAATTCTTTTTGGTCGTTTTGTAAGAAACATGACATGTCTTTCCGTCTCTCATGTCCCCATACTTCTTCCCAAAATGGAAAAGCTGAAAGAAAAATTCGTTCTATCAATAATATCATGCGCACTCTTCTTGCTCATGCATCTATACCCCCATCCTTTTGGCCTCATGCATGCATTGCAAATGGCCACCTATCTTCATAATATCTTGCCCAGTAAGCTTCTCACCGTACCCATTCATCTCCTTTGCAACTATTATATCAAAAGGATCCTTCCTACTCCCATCTTCTTGTGTTTGGGTGTCTGTGTTATCCTCTTTATCCCTCCACCACAATCAATAAATTGCAATCCCGCTCTACTCCGTGTGTGTTCTTGGGATTCCCACCCAACCATAGAGGCTACAAATGTTATGATCTTTCATCTAATAAAATCATCATTTGTCGTCGTGTATTATTTGAAGAGTCTATTTTTCCCTTTGCTAAGTTGCATTCCACAAACTCTACCTCCTATGATTTTTTAGATGATGGCTTGTCTCATTACTTGGTGCATCATTTAATTCAGCCCAAAGTCACACAAACTCACTCCACTCCTACTGATTTGGCCTAGCGTAGGGATTCAACTCCCCAGGCCCAGCGTTTGGCCCAGCGTGCTGCTACCCAAGCACCACACTCATCTCCTTCTGGCCCAACTCCTTCCCTTGACCCAGACACGCCTTCTATTCCCCCTCCTACACTTCGGCCTAGTAGCGTGTCTTCTCCCTCTTCTCCCTCCAATGCTCCTCCTTCAAGCCCATTAGCTAGCCTGCCTAATCTTGCTCCCACTGGCCCATCTCATTTCCAGCCTTCTTCCACCCAGCCCTCACGTATTGTGACCTGCAGCCAACGAGGAATTTTCCGTCCCAATCCCAAGTATAATTTCCATACTTCAGTGACGAAATCTCCCCTCCCTCGTACCCCATTAGCTGCCTTACGTGACCCGAATTGGAAAATGGCCATGGATGATGAATTTAATGCTCTAATTAAAAATGAGACCTGGGAGTTAGTACCTCGTCCTCCTAATGTGAATGTTATTCGCTCTATGTGGATTTTTGCTCATAAAGAAAAAGCTGATGGTGAATTTGAGCTGCATAGAGCTTGTCTTGTAGGTGATGGTAAAACTCAACAGGTTGGCATTGATTGTGGTGATACTTTCAGTCCGGTAGTCAAACTGGCTACCATTCATACTGTTCTTAGTCTTTCTCTCTCTAAGAAATGGCCTCTTCATCAGTTGGATGTTAAAAATGCCTTTTTTCATGGTGAACTCAAGGAAACGGTCTACATGCATCAACCTATGGGTTTTCCCGATCCAAATCATCCTGATCATGTATGCTTACTGAAAAAGTTTTTATATGGTCTTAAGCAGGCGCCGCGGGCTTGGTACAAGAGTTTTGCAGATTTTGTTGCTTCATTGGTTTTCATAACAGTAACTCTGATAACTCTTTGTTTATTTATCGTAAGGGCTCTGAGATGGCTTACCTATTGTTATATGTGGATGATATCATCCTCACAGCTTCATCTGATGCTCTTCGGTGTTCTATCATGTCTCATCTCAACTCAGAGTTTGCTATGAAGGATTTAGGTCCTCTACATTATTTTCTTGGCATTGTTGTTACTCGTCATAAGGGTGGATTGTTTCTCTCACAACGCAAATATGCCGAGGACATTATTAACCGTGCCGGTATGGCTACCTGTAAGCCTAGTTTGACTCCAGTTGATAGCAAACGGAAACTTAGTGCTAGTGTAGTACTCCATATGATGATCCGACTCATTATCGTAGTCTTGCCGGGGCTCTTCAGTATCTCACCTTTACTCGGCCAGATATCTCATATGCGGTTCAACAAGTTTGCTTACACATGCATGACACACGCACCGAACATATGCACTATCTCAAATGCATTGTTCGTTATATTCAGGGTACTCTGGATCATGGCTTACATCTCTATCCCTCCTCATCTACCTCTCTTATCTCATATACTGATGCTGATTAGGGTGGGTGTCCTGATCCTCGCCGCTCTACTTCCGAATATTGTGTGTTCTTAGGAGATAACTTGATTTCGTGGTCCTCTAAGCGCCAGTCGACTCTATCTAAATCCAGTGCTGAGGCCGAATATAGAGGCGTGGCCAATGTTGTCTCCGAGTCTTACTGGATTCGTAACCTTTTTCTTGAATTGCATTGTCCTCTATCTAAAGCTACATTAGTTTACTGTGATAATGTCAGTGCCATCTATCTTTCTGGTAATCCCGTTCAACATCAGCGCACCAAGCACATAGAAATGGATATTCATTTTGTTCGTGAAAAGGTGGCACGTGATCAAGTGCGCATCTTACATGTTCCATCCCGATATCAAATTGCCGATATCTTCACCTAGCTAAGGGTCTTCCTCTCATCTTATTTGAAGACTTCCGGGACAGCGTTAGCGTTTCATCCTCCTCCCGCTTAAACTGCGGGGTTGTGTTAGAATATATGCATATATATTCTTGTATATTGTTAATATCTTGGTGTGTATATTTAGTTTCCTAGATTATAGCCTTAATGATAGCATAATGAGTTGTATATTATGTTGAGAAGTTGAATGAGAAAACCACGGAAAACGTTGCTTTCATTCACGATAAGTATGAGTTTACAAAACACTTTTGAGTTTTGGTAGAAGACATAATTTAAGTGGATATGTTATTTACCATACCTTGAATGCTCCATGGATCGGACATTAGAAAAGACCTCGTAGGTTATTAATAATGACTAAATCATCAAATATTTTCCCATCTACTTTTTATCTTAGGATAACAAGTAAGCCAGTAAAAATATAAATTTTCAATCAACAATGTAGAACCTTAAAGAAGACATAAGAAGATAGTATGGCAGTGGAAGAAAGTAAAGCACAAATTGATATTCATTTTTTGTTTCCTTGCAATAATTTCACCAAGTACAAGAAGCATATAAGTATATTACTTGGCACCCTCCTCCCAATGGACATTATTAATTAAACTTTGACAGCTATGTTAGTCAATTATCTGCTGCAGCCGAATCTATTATTCGAGATTATCGATCTTGGCCACATTGTTCAAGCGCATACATGTTGATTTTGCCACACATCCTCCCTCATGGCCAAATCTTGGGACTCAAAAATGGTCTTCTACTAGCAATTCAGAGAATTCGAGGCATCTGTATGGAAGGAAATAACCAAGCCGTAATTCGTATTCTGCAAGGGTCCGACTCATGCATATGCATGGTATATTCAGACTCTTCTTATGGATGATTTTCGTTTCATTCTTCACCATTTTAATGAAATTATTAGCATTGTCTATAGAAAAAGCAAATAGTGCGGCAGATTATCATCAAAAAAAGTTCACTCCATTATTGTTGCTTCTATGGATGTAACTGTTGGTTGAAACACGAACTTATAGAATAGTTTTGTTATTCTTCATTCATTAGTTGTCTCCAGGGAGAAAGGTTCCCTAATCTCTATTATACCTCAAAAAAAAAAAATGGTATTCCTCAAATAACGAAAAAGCATATAAATAGAAAAGCATATAACCTCCTAAGTCCAATAATGGATAGCAACATAATCCCCAGATTTAGTCTATGTTATTGACCATTATACAAACAAAACTTATATGCACCTGGTGCAAACTAATTTTTAGACCAAATGGTTATATATGTGATTTATGAAAAAATAATTGTCACTATGTTAAAAAACCGTGGACATAAAAGAGGCAATTAGTTGTAAAGATGACTATAAGGAAAAAAGAAAGTTGTATATATGTGATAAAGGTGTTAATTTTAATTTTTGAAGTTGGCAAGTGGCATAAAGCCACGAATTTTGAAGTAACATATTTTGGTCAAGAGTTTAATTTTGGGACATTAAATGAGATAACCCTAATATTTAGGTATTTTATAAAATATCCTTATATTTACATGCATGCTTTTGGTAAACCTAAACTTGTAAAATATCATTGAAATTGAGAGAATAACTAATGTTGTTAACTATTGATATTTTAAAACAAAAATAACTTAACTTTTTTATAATAAAATAAGGTTGATCTTTCTCTATCTTGTTCTGCTGTTGAGAGAAATCGTTTTTAGAGGTTATGATAAGAAATACCAGTAGAATAATTGTGTATTGTTGCAATTAAATTGATGCGAGTTGTACCCATATGCAGCAATAAACCGCGGGAAAAGAAAATAAATACATAAAACCTATTATTATTGCTTTTTTTCCAGAAAACCGTAGCAGTATATTCAAAAATTACCATTTTCATTTATTTCTGCCGGCAGCAATATCTTTATGTTACTTATAAATAGAGGCTAGGGTTTGCTATGCGTTGTTTGACCACTATATTCTCACTCTTCCCTTATTCCATGCCTCTCACTCCTCCCTTATTCTCTCTCATTCCTCCATTCTCTCTCACGACTCTCACTCCTCCCTTGTTCTCTCTCACTCCTCTCATTCCCTGCTTCGCACTCCACTCCTTCTTAAATTCGGCAATCTCCTTCATGGTCGAAATCGTGTCTCTCACTCCTAAATCAAGTAAGGTTGCAAATTTCAGGCGAAGTTTAATGGTCGAAATCGTGCCTCTTTCACCCTCCTTCATGGTTCGAAATCACGCCTCTTTCACTCTCCTTTAGAGCATGGCCAATGCATGATCCAAATTTGGGATCATCAATTACTTTATTCATTTCTCACTCTTCCACCTCATTCATGATCTACAATTAGTTTTTATGATCTCTTGACCCCCAATGGATGATCTATAATTTTAGATCTTCACATTCTCTTTTCTACTTTTACCATAACCCATCATATATTCTCTCTCCTCAATCTCCTTCCCATCCTATCTTTTTTATTTATTATGAGTTATTTAAGAATTAATTAATGATTATTGAATGTAAATAATTTTTATGTTAGTGATTGAAAACTATTAGTTAAAAATAATTTTGTTAATGTTGTACATAATTGGATATGGTAATTAACTTAATATTATCGATTCAAATATATAATCAGAAAAATATAATAATAATAATAATAATAATAATAATAATAATAATAATAATAATAATAAAATATTTCATTCAACAATATAAATCACACATACAGATAGAATTACATAACTAATTTTTTTAGGAGATATTTTTTTTTTTGGGGGTAGATAAATGAAGAAAGGAATCAAATATGACTTTCAATAACAAAATGAGCTAAAAATAAGTTGTGTAAAAAAAGCTCAATATTAGTCTTTATATTATAGACCAAAAAAATAGAGTTATTGGTGCTTTTTAAAAGAGAAAAAAATTGAAAATTGAAATATGTCGGTTGCAAAAATTTGCAACGTTAACAATTACAAATAATCCTAGCCGTTAGATTGAGAGAAATGAGGGGCGTTGGATGGTCCATGCAGCAGCAGTGGACCCCACTTCATTTTGAGCCTCCTCTCCCCTTGTGCCATTTGGCAACAAACTCCCTTTTGCCTTGGCATTTTGAGATCGTTCCATGATCTGAGCAACACTCTCTTTCCTTCTTTTTTTCTCTCTCCTATTTGTTTAACGGGGTTTTTTTTTTTTTGATAAGTAAGATGATTGTATTAAAGTTCAGATAACACCAACAATACAACTCAGGAACCTTCCACAAGCAAACCATCTAGGATGGACTCCAAGGGAAGTAACAATCAAAACAAACTAATTACAAAGACTCAATCCACTCCTTATCCCTACTGCTAACTTTCTTAGGCAAACAACATAAACTTCTAGCCTTCACTATATTTTGTATATGCTTTACAGTATAGTTAATACTCTGTACTTTATGTACCCAATAAGCTTCATTCCCTACCCTCCATATGCAGTAAGCTATAGCTTCCATAGCAGCAGCCTGTACAAATCTTCTAATCTTGGATCATCTTCTTCTCCTAGCTATCCAATCAATGATCTGAAAAAAGCTTAAGCTCTGGTGCTGAACACCACACCAAGCTTTGATCTTACTAACACACTCTTTACTAAAATGACAATTGAAGAACTGATGCTCATGAGTTTCAGCATGATCCCCACATATCAAACATAGTTCATCTTCACACACACCAATGTTGTGCAGTTTTTCCTTTGTTTGTAGTCTATGCTGCATTATTAGTCAGGAACAAAATTGATACTTTGGCAAACCCAATCTGCCCCACACTACCTAACTCCAAATCAATTTTTCATGCTCACCTGTTAACTTCATATACACAAACTAAATTGAGTATGTCTGCATTTGCTGAATTTCAGAAGAAGTGAAATGTTGCTTGATCATTTCTTTGGTATTGCATAGCTGTCTCCCATACCAACTGCACGTATTCTTGGGCTTAGCTTGTAACTCCACCAAACATCTTGTTTAACATAGATGTTGTGCACCCATTTCACCCAAAGATTATCTACTTTCTTCTCAACAGCCCATACATACTTTCCAAGAGCTGCAATGTTCCAGAGCTGAATGTTTCTTACCCCTAAAACACCTGCATACTTAGGCGTGCAGATTTTCTGCCACTTCACATAGCCAGGCTTACTACTAAAAGTATCCCCTGACCAAAGGAAGGCTCGACAATTTTTTTCAATCTTAGAAGCACATGTTTAGGAAGCATGAAGACTTAAGCCCAATAGGAATGCATAATGAGGAGAACATAATTTATTAGTTGAAGTCTCCCAACAAAAGAGATATTCTTGTTCCCTAACTTCGAATTCTAGCTATGATTTTATCAGTTAACTTCTCACAATCAGCAATTGAAATTCTGTTAGAGCAAATAGGCACACCTAAATATTTAAAAGGAAGATATTCTCTAACAATCCCAGAGCTATCCAAAGCCCTTTGTATCCTACATTTTCCATCTCACTGCAATATATAGCAGACTTGTGCACATTTGCTTGCAATCTAGAAGTTTAAGAGAACAACTTAAAACCTTTTAGCAATAGCATTATTGAGGTAAAATCACCCTTACAGCACAACAAGATGTCATCAGCAAAACAAAGATGAGTGAGCCTCATTGGAGAGCATCTGGGGTGGAACTTGAAACTTGGTTGCTCACTAACAAAACTCTAGACAAGTACTCCATGCAAATAACAAATAAAAGAGGAGATAAGGGGTCCCCTTGTCTAATTCCTCTTCTAGAGGAGAAATAGCCATGTAGAGCTCCATTTACCATCAAGGAGAACTTGGGAGAAGTCACACAAGTCATGACCTGCCCTATAAATTTCTCAGGGAAACCCAAGGCCTCAAGCATTTCTCTCAGAAGTGTCCACTCTATTGTGTCATATGCCTTTCTCATATCAATTTTCATCATGCACCCTGCACTAGTATTATGTCTCCCATAATGCTTCAATAAATCTTGACAGATCATAATGTTGTGCATTATGTATCAACTATGTAAAGCACCCTGGTTCTCCATGATAATGTCAGGCAACACTATCCTCAGTCTATTACACAACACCTTGTTGATGCACTTATAAAGGATGTCGCAACAAGAGATAGGTCTATAATCCCCTACATGACTGGGACATGAAACCTTTGGAATAAGTGGTGATTGTAGTAGAATTTACCTCACTAAGGAGTCTGCCATTTCGAAAGAAATCTACAACAGCTACTACTACATCTGGTCCAACTATGTGCCAACAATCCTTAAAAAAATGAGTGCCAAACCCATCTGGGCCAGGGGCCTTATCACCATGTATAGACCACATAGCCACCTTCACTTCTTCACCAGTCACATGTCTTACTAGATTCTCATAGTGCTGTGAACTGACCAAAGGCCCTTTTGCAACAATACTTCTCTTTACTTTCCTTCTATGTGATAAGGTAGTCCCCAGCAAAGACTGATAATACTCAAGGAAAGCTTCATTGATTTGGGCAGGTTGACTAACCTATTCACCTGCCTCATTATGAATCCTAAAAACAGCATTTTGAATCTGTCTCTTTTTTATGTGCCTATGAAACAGCTTGGCATTAGCATCCCCATCTTGAAGCCATGCACACTTAGATAAGTTTAACGGATTTTATTGTCTCTTTCTTGATGACCCAATTTATGGATCAACCAATGGCTATACTCTTAGGGTTCAAATCGCGCCTCTCTCGCTCATTCGTGGTTTTTCCGATGTTAACGGTCCTCGCACAGATGATGGCGGTCTTCTCGAAGGTGGCGTCGATCCTCTTGTAGGTGACGATGGTCCTCTCGCAGGTGACAGCGGTCCTCGTGCAGGTGGCGGTATCGTGATTTAGGAGTTTTTAGTTTTAATTAGAGGTTGTTGTTTGGTTGTTGTAATTGAGGTTGTTTATTTTGCATTATTGATCAATTTTGTTGAATCTCTTCACGCATTAGTTTTTTTCTTTTTTGCTAAATAAGTACATTTTCGTTGTTTCAAACGATTAGTACACCTAATTAAACCAAGTTAATGAACCAACTAGGTTGGACCCTTAACAAGGCAAGATAAGCACTACATGATCTAGTACTACTCATAGCTAAAATTGTCAAATCCAATTATAGTCTGCTCTACTGATTTTCTTGGGTAGTATTGCTCCAATTCTTGCTACTAACAAAGTACTTAATCTACTTAATACTCCAATCTATACTTGCAATATATTGAGACCAATACACCTTGTTTCTTTCGTGCCATATATAATACACAACTGCTACAATTCCAACAGACATCACTTCCTTTATGAATTCGGAATTCGTACTATTTCTCAACCATCTAATAAGCCTATCTAATGAATTTGTTGTGGATCGGATATTTAGCTATACTTTAATACCTTGCAGACACTCCTTGCTAAACTTTGCACTAAAAGAATATGTGACTATTAGTCTCAACTACGCATTATCACATACTAAACATTGTTAACAGCTACTGATTCCAAATCTAGCTAATCTTGCAGTTATTTGCAACTTCTCATGTATAGCCAGCCAGGCTATAAATCGAAGCTTAGGAATAGACATTCTATTTCATATTGCTTTATCCCATGATATATACTTCATCTCTTTCCCCTCTGATCTTATGATATACCTCCTGGATGAAAGACACAGACATATCGCTGAACTCCCTTTCCGTGTAATATGCCTTCAGCTACTCTTTAACTCTGCAGACACTTCTCCAATACCAACTAACTCTTGAATTAGGAGTGTAGTACCACCAATTATTCTCTTTGATAAAAACAACATTCACCCACTGGATCCAAACATTATCTTTCTTGCTTGCAGTAGCTCATACATATTTACCAATACAAGCAATGTTCCAAGCCATCACATCTCTAAAGCCCAAACCTCCACATGTTTTGCTCGAATAAATATTCCCCATGCTACAACACCTGACATATGAGACGATGATTGGCTACTCAATAAGAATGCTCTACACACCTTATTAGTGACCTCAGTCAGGAAACACTTTTTGGGTAGGATAAATACTTGTGCCCAATATCTACGTAAACTAAGAAGCACTACATTGATTAATTGTGTTCTAGATCCATATGACAAATTTCTTGTGCTCCACAATCTTATTCTAGCAGTCATTTTCTCTACAATACCATCACATGGAGCTTTAAAATCTTTTTATAGCAAATAGGAACTCCCAAATTCACTTAGCTATTACAGACTCGGTATTTCCTCGAATAATGAATGCTACCTCAGCAAAACAAGCATGGGATACCTTGAATAGAGAATTTCAAGGAATCGAGAGAATGAAGGCTGTTAAATTACAATCTCTTCAACTTGAGTTTGATAATTTGAAGATGAAAAAAATGAATGTATAAAAGATTACTCTGCAATAGTGATAGAAATTGTGAATCAGTTAAAAGCCATGGGTGAAGATATAACTGATCAACGAGTTGTGCAGAAAATGTTATTAACTTTATCAACAAAATTTAAATTAGTTGCACAAATAATTGAAGAGTCAAAAGATATTACAAAATTATCTCTTGTGAATTTTCTTGGTTCTCTACAAATACATGAACAGAGAATGAATATCAGGGATGATGAAACATCGTCAGAAGGTCCAGAGGGAGCTTTCAAATCACGGCATAAACCCTCATCGTCGAAACCTCATAATAATTCAAAAGGAAATTTCAAGCACAATAATTCATACAACAATAGAGAGAAAAATCAAAAAGGTAAATTTCCTCCTTGCAAAATTTGTAAAAATACAAATCATGAAGAAAAGAATTGTTGGCACAAGGGAATACTGCAATGCAATTGTTGTGAGAAATTTGGTCATACTGAAAATGTATGCAGATTTAAGAAACAACAAGCAAGCGTTTCACAGACAATTGATGAAGAAGGTTATCTATTTTATGCTAATCAAAATAATAGTAACAAAATGGATGATTGGCTTATAGATAGTGGTGAAAGGCTTATCGCGTACCTAACAAAAATAACCTAACTATTCCTCCTAACTAATGTAGTCGGGCAAGTAAGGATCGAATCCCAAGAGACTAACTGATTCAAAGTAGTTAAATTGACTCTAATTAATACTAAGCAAGTAATCAATAAAAGTGATGATGAACTAATCTAAATAACTAAAACGAATGAAATTATTAAGAGTGAATCAAAGACTAAAGACATCTAGGTTTAAGTATCCCCACTGTCACGAAATAATGCCACAAACAATCCCTTTTCCCTTAATTAACTAATAAATAACTCATAGGATAGACGCGCCCTAATAATACTAAGGATTTCTTTCGATCAATCAATAGCTTCCCTAACAATGCAATCATGCCTATTTTCATGGAGTCTGCAAATTAAGGACTTTAGACATAGCATCCTAACATCCTAATTAATTCCATCAACTACTTTCGTGATGATTTCCTTTATCTTAAATTAGGGTTCTAGATTCGACTAAGATTCAACTTTCGTTGCAAAATAATCACATTCAAATATACTATTTCTAGTCATAAATTGATAATTAAAACCAACCCTAAAATAAATGAATCATAAATTAATCAAAGTTTGGGAATTGGGAATTAAACAAGCATCAATTCATATTAGGGTTCAACCTAACCTGAATAGAAAACTACTCCACATGATGATTGAACAAACAAAATAAAGATTAAAAGAAAGAATGATTAACATAATAATAATAGAATAGAGAAGAGAAATAATACTTGAATTAATTGATGAAATTGCAAACTTGAATGTCGAAAACAAGAACTTGAGGAAAGTAAGGAGAATGGCGTGAAAGAATAACGTGAAGCGTCCGAAGGAAGAAAGTAACGTGATTTCCTCTCTAAAAAAATCTCCTCTTCAAATTCTATCCAAAACCTATTTATATCTATCCAAATACAAGGAGTTTGACTAGGATTTGGACTCCTAAACAACTCTAAAACTAGATTAACGTAATATTGAAATTGGAGACCGCCATGGCCTTGCGGTAAGCTTGAAAGGACGCCAAAGGGTGGCGGTTTATGCTGTTTTTTTGTTCTCTTGCTATCAAAAGTCCATTTTGTAGCTCCTTAGGCATGGTAATTAATGGTTACCAACACCATATCGCAATATATCTTCAAAATCATCGCCAGTAAAGCTATCAATCCATCTGAATGCTCCGCAATCATCCAAGCTTTCGTGCAAATCCCAATCAACTCCAATAAACGCCATAATCCTACAAAAACAAAACAAATACACCCGAGGAGAGCAATAGCGAAAAGTAAAGAATAATAGCTCTAAGAGATTAAATATATGGGAAAAATATGGTGAAACACACAAATATATCACATAAAAATGAGTATATAAACGTGTTATCAAATTCCCCCACACTTAACCTTTGCTCGTCCTCGAGAAAGAAACTAAAAAAAAAAACTATTCTAAGGAAGCAGTAAAACCTATACTCACTGTCGTAGGAATCACGATTGCACTTAGCACGTGCAACAAGCCCTTTAAACCCCTAGGCTACCCTAGTGGACGAGTAAGGTCTCGTGAAGGTTTTCAGAAGGCATACCTACAAAGCCAAATGATGAATTCCCAAACCGAATAGCAAAACAAGATAGTCATGAGAAACAAAATTCATTTTCTTTCGAAACACTTATGCGTTACAAATCAACAAGCACAAATCAATTTTCCATGCAAACAGACTTAGCACCCTCAGTGATCAACCAGTCTTACCACACATCTCCCCCAAACTTGACTCAGTTGTACAATAACAGCTTCTCACTCTAGTTGTGCAAAACAAAACAAAGAAGCCACTCATGTGTTTAAGAGGTTAGAATAAGAATCACTCATCCTAAATGCAATAAAGCACATCAACTTCATGTAACTGTCTTCTTTAGATTTGCAAATTGACTTTCTCCACTTATACTGTTAGGATGCAACACGGAAGTCATGAGTTCTATAAAAAGGGTAGGCTTGGTTAAAGGGGTTGGATAACGTTATTTGGGATGTGGTGCTCAAAAATAAAAGAAAACTTAATCCCACTACATATTCCAAATGTCGGGTTCAATCCATCCTTATATCCACCAAACTCCATATAAGCTTGCCCTTTTTTTCTTTCACAAATAATTTCTTTCAAAAACAAACCAAGGAACTTGTATGAACATTGAAACTTACATTGAGGAGATAATGCACATACTTGGGGATTATATATATATATAGTATATTCTTCATTCTTCCCCATTTTGTTTCTTTTTCTCAAATTCATCTCCTTTCTTTTTTCTTCAAATTCCTTTTGTTTTCAAGAATCGATGTCTCTTTTTTTCTTTTTCTTTTCAAGTTTCGAATTACTCATAGGGCATACCAATTGATCCACCTTCAAGACAAAACCTAAAAAAAAGGCTCTAAGGCATATGATGTAAGGCTATCAAAAAGGCAATTATGAGGCTCAAATTGGTTCATCCTAGGGGTAAATGTAAAAAGGAAAAAAATTTATTGTGGCCCTAAGATGTTGAAGCTCTAATCATCTAGATAGAACATCAATCATTCTTCCATATTGCATCGCAAAGTCTCAAATAGTCACAGAGCAAATCCAAGATTCAAGTTACATGAAGGATAACTAACACACATGAAAAGAACACGACTGAAATAATGTGCAACAGTCGAATATGGCTTAAATTCCTACCAAGGTACTCAAGCTATTATTGTCGGTCGAGTCAATATCAAAGGAGACCATTCTAGCCACAAACCAAATCACAGAGGGATTTATGCTATCTTTCATGCAATAGATCATCAATTCAGTGCAAGTCGATTCATAACAAAACATTCAAAGCAATGTGTTTCAAAGTTCTCACTTGACTTGCCATTCAACTTGGAAATATCAAACTAACCTAAAAGAAAAAATACCAAAAAGAGACACAAATGAACAAAGACTATATACAATGAATCCCTCCCCCACACTTAAATGTGCAATGTCCACAGTGCAATAGTAAGGCACAAAAAGAAAAGGGGAGAGGTACTCACAAGATCTCACTGAGGAGAAGAGATGGGAGGATTGGGGAACCCTCCAGATTGCATCCAAGTGCTAAAGCTCTCCAAGATCGCAGACATAGATGACAATTGTTGCTTGATGTCCTTCTACTCGTTGATGATTCCATTTACCGATGTTTGAAGTTGCTCAAGTTTGTCAAGTGCTCGCTCAATAGGTGTAGCAGAGAAGCTAGCACCGTCAGATGTGCTAGATGGAAGAGATTGTTCAAGGGATGGAGCAATAGGCAATGGTACAGAAATCCTCCTCGAAGAACAATCAAAGGACCAATTGACTGGATTCGTCAAGGTCATTTGCTCGGGGTGAGGAAGCGTCTCTCATCATTCTGGACACACCAAAGAGTAGTGTCGTCCTTCTTCTTAAACCAACCAAAAGGGACATCAACAGCATCAGTCCCATCAACAAAGCCAGCGTGCTTAAGTTGTTCAGCATAGCCCAAATAGACAGCGATTCGAGTGATAAATCCTCCTTGCACAATTTTACCTCCAACATTGACATTGTTGGCTACACGTTGTAGTTGGTGGATAAGAAAGGCTCCAGTGTCAATAGGTGTAGCATAAAGCATGTGATGAAGCATGAAGAGCTCATCTTGGCGAACCTTACTCCCTTCTTGACGGGCAAAAATAGTGTTGGAAAGCACCTTGAGAATATAGCGCAACGCAGGGTGGCGAGTGGACTTGATAGAGCTCGAACTCGAGTCATAGGTAGACTCCCCACTAATAATTTGCCAAAGTAGGGTAGCAGACCATTGTTGAGGAGTAACTCGGGCCCCACCGCCTCGTAAACCAAGTGCATCATTAAGCATCTCCAAAGTCAAAGTATGGTCATTATTGAATAACCGAAAAGTGATTGAAGATGTACCACTAGACGGATGAGGAAATATGTGAACTTTCAAGGAGCTAAGGAATTCAAGTGTGGCTCGTGTGCATGTCGGAGTTTTTATCATAAGAAAATTTCCCAAACCAATATTGTTGAAGAGCCAATGAACATCATCTTCATCATCAAGGACAAGTCGAGAAAGGTGATCCGCAACAACGTTTTCTGCTCCCTTCTTGTCCTTTATCTCCAAGTCAAATTCTTGCAGCAAGAGAATCCAGCGAATCAAACGAGGCTTGGCATCCTTTTTACTCATCAAATATTTCAATGCTGCGTGATCCGTATGAACTATCACCTTCGACCCAACCAGATAGGATCGAAACTTCTCCATAGAATATACCACGGCCAATAACTCCTTCTCAGTAGTAGCATAGTTCATCTGGGCCGAGTCCAGAGTCTTGTTGTGTAGTAGATGGCATGGAGTTTGCCATCTTTTGTTGGCCCAATACCGCACCAATAGCATAATCACTGGCGTCGAACATAATCTCAAATGGTAGATTCCAGTCTGGTGGTTGTATGATAGGTGCATATATGAGAGATTGTTTTAACCTGTTGAAAGCTTCAAGACAAGCATCAGTAAAAACAAAGGGAACATCTTTGCCTAGGAGCTCAGTGAGAGGTCGAGCGATTTTAGAGAAATCCTTGATGAAACGGCGATAAAACCCCGCATGACCAAGAAAACTCCTCACCGCTTTCACAGAAGTAGGGGGTGGCAATCGCTCAATGACATCTATCTTAGCTCTGTCGACTTCAACGCCCCTATGAGACACAACATGACCCAAAACAACTCCTTGTTGTACCATAAAATGGCACTTTTCCCAGTTGAGAATAAGATTGACTTCTTGGCATCTACGAAGCACCTTTGTCAATTTTCAAGACAAACATCAAAAGATGTTCCGTAGGCAGAGAAATCATCCATAAAAACCTCCATACTATTCTCAATCAAACCTGAGAAAATTGCCATCATACACCTTTGAAAGGTGGCAGGAGCGTTACATAATCCAAATGGCATCCTTCGATATGCAAAGGTGCCATAGGGACAAGTGAAAGTGGTCTTTTCTTGATCACTTGGATGGATTGGAATTTGGAAAAAGCCTGAATATCCATCCAAGTAACAGAAAAATGAATGTTTCGCCAACCTGTCCAACATCAGATCAATGAAAGGGAGTGGAAAGTGATCTTTTCGAGTGGCCTTATTCAATTTCCTATAGTCTATACACATGCGCCACCCTGTCACAGTTCTAGTAGAAATCTCTTCGCCCTTATCATTCTTAACAACAGTCATACTTCCTTTCTTTGGAACAACTTGTACTAGGCTAACCCACTTACTATCAGATATAGGGTAGATTATACCAGCATCAAGCAATTTTAGAACCTCTTTTCGAACTACCTCCATCATGTTTGGATTAAGCCGTCTTTGAGATTCAATAGATGAAGCATGATCGTCCTCAAGAATGATCTTATGCATACAAAATGAAGGGTTAATCCCCTTGATATCATCAATGCTGTACCCTATAACATTTTTATATTTTCTCAAAATGGTGAGCAGTTGCTCAATTTGCATGTCCTCGAGCATAGCATTCACAATAACTGGATAAGTCTCATTGGGACCCAAGTATGCATATTTTAAAGAAGGGGGAAGGGGTTTTAATTCTACCTCAGGAGGCGTAGTACTCTCCTTAGAATCCTCGTGTGTCAACACCTCTTTGATAGATTCATCATTAGGTAATGAATGCGATTCCTCTAAGAGCCTCTTGTACGCCTTAGTTTCCCAATCCTCTTCATCGGCAACTCCATGAGAACAGTTTGCAGTGAATCATCAAGTTGTAGACTAGAAGCTTTTACCTCAATCGCCTCATCTAGAGCATCACCCTATAGATAGTCTCCCCAAACGAAGGAGCCCCCATGGAGTTTGTGAGATTGTACTCCATCTTCTCATCACCCACTTCAAAGGTAATCGTTCCATTCTTCATGTCAATGATGGCTCCAGCAGTGGCCAGGAAAGGTCTCCCAAGAATGATAGGAACCTGCGCATCCTCCTCCATCTCCATTACTACAAAGTCACATGGAATGAAAAACTTCCCAACACGGAGCGGAACATCTTCAAGGATACCAAGTGGATACTTTACAGTTCTATCAGCTAATTCTAAAGAGATGCGTGTAGGTTTTGGTTCACCCATTTGAAGCTTCTTGCAAATAGACCAAGGCATTAGACTAACACTTGCCCCAAGATCACAAAGTGCCTTTTTTATTTCGATATCTCCTAGCTTCACAGGAATAGAGTAGCTACCCGGATCTCCTAGCTTCTTAGGAAGCTTATTCTGCAATATAGCACTACATTCTGCTGTAAGTGAAACAGTTTCATTCTCCTCGATCTTCCGCTTGTTTGAGAGCATGTCTTTCAGAAATTTTGCATAAGAGGGCATCTCAGAGATAGCATCCAAGAATGGTATGTTTATATGCAGCTTCTTCAGTATATCAAGGAATTTCCCATATTTCTTCTCTAATTTTGCATGGGCTAACCTTTGTGGAAATGGAACTGGTGGCGTGTATGGCCGAATAGGGGTAGGAGTAGGTTCCTTCTTCTCTTCTTCAATAATCTCGTTTTCCACCGCTTTCTCAGGTTGGACCATCTCTTCCACAGTTCTTTTTGATGGCTCCTTCAAAGGATGATCTTGTAGCTCTTTTCCATTTCTCAAAATCACAGCATTGATATGGCCCTTAGATGGTTGTTCAGTATTACCAGGAAAATGACCTGGAGCTTTTGAAGATTGGCCCACTTGATGTGCAAGTTGGCTTATTTGACTTTCTAAGAGCTTGTTCTGTGCTTGAATTTGTTGAATTGTGTGATCAGTCTTCTCATTTTGCTTACCCTGTTGAGCCATGAAGTTAATTTGTTGGGCTAAAAGGTTCTCCATCATAATCTCCAAGTTGCTTTTCTGTTGAATCGGAGGAGGTTGCTGATTAACACTTTGATTGACATGAGGATTGAATGGTGCTCTAGCTTGAAAACCTGGTGGTGCATTAAAATTGTTGCGAGGTGGAGGAGGTGGATTGAGTTGTGCTTGAGTGCTCTTGTATGAAAATGCAGGATTGTGCTTCCATCCCTCATTGTATGTGTTAGAATAAGGATCATATGGCGCTTTGGATTGGAATTATAAAGAGCATTGGCTTGCTCAATTGTCATCCCATCATTGTTGATTTGACATTCAGTAGCAGCATGTCCTTGGACTCCACACATCTGACATGAGACCATCATAAATGAACCAGCTTGGAGTCGATCAAACTTGTGAGATAGTGCCTGCACAGTATTAGTTAAAGTGGTTAGCAATCAACATCATATTTACCTCCCTTCTTAGCACGATTGCGACCATTTGGATGGTAGTTGTCATTGGCCGCCATCTTCTCAATCAACTCCTTTGCTTCGGTTGGGTTCTTAGTCATAAGGGAACCTCCTGAAGCAGCATCAATGAAGAAGAAATTCGCATGATTGAGAAAAATCAAACATGGGAATTGCAAGATAAGCCACCAAACAAAGATGTCATTGGTGTAAAATGGATATTCAAGACAAAATTCAATCCAAATGGCTCAATTCAAAAGCACAAAGCCAGACTGGTAGTAAAAGGATATTCACAATAATTCGACATTGATTATAATGAGACATTTGCTCCGGTGTCAAGACAAGATATAGTTAGAGTAATTCTTGCTCTAGCTGCACAACGAAAATGGAAACTTTATCAACTTGATGTCAAGTCTGCTTTTTTAAATGGATTTCTCGAGGAAGAGATCTATATTGAAGAACCTCCATGGTTTGTAGTGAAAGGAAAGGAAGATAAAGTACTGAAGCTAAAGAAAGCTTTGTATGGGCTCAAACAAGCTCCACGTGCTTGGTATAGTCGAATTGATGGTTACTTTATTTAACAAGGATTCAAGAGGAGTCCTAATGAAGCAACATTATACCTAAAAATGGATGGGACTAATGTCATAATCTTATCATTTTATGTGGATGATCTAATCATTACTGGGAACAATCCAACAACGATAGAAGCATTTAAGCAAGACATGATGAAGCAATTTGAAATGACTGATCTTGGTCTAATGAATTATTTTCTTGGTATGAAGATTGAACAAACCAAAGAAGGGATTTTCTTAAGTCAAAAGAAATATGCAGAAAACATCTTGAAAAAGTTTAAGATGGGAAATTGCAAACCGGTTTCCACTCCATTAGCTCAGAATGAAAAGTTAAGCAAGGAAGTTAATTCCGAAGATGCTGATGTTAAACAATATAGAAACATAATTGGGAGTTTATTATATCTTACAACTACATGGCAAGATATGATGTATGTTTTAAGCATGTTAGCAAGGTTTATGCATAAACCAAGCCAAATACACTTACAAGCAATCAAGAGAGTTCTTCGCTATCTAAAAGAAACCTCGGATTATGGAATATGGTACAAGCCCATTAAAAATTCTAAATAATTGGATATTCAAACAGCGATTGGGCTGGATCCATAGATGATATGAGAAGTACATCAGGATATGTATTTTCACTAGGAAATTGAGTATTTTCTTGGCTAAGTCAAAAGCAAGATATCCTGGCTCAATCAACAGCGGAAGCAGAGTATATTGCCGTATGTGCTGCTGCAATCAAACTATTTAGCTACGAAGAATTTTAGCAGAAATTGGAGAAGAGCAAAAACAACCAACGAAGATATATTGTGATAGTAAATCTGCTATTGCTATTGCTAAGAATCCAGTACTACATCGAAAGACTAAACACATAAAAATAAAATATCACTTTGTACATGAAGTTGAAAGTGCGGGAAAGATCATCTTAATTCATTATGCCTCAGAAGAACAAATTGCTGACATATTTACAAAAGTTCTTTCGAAAACAAGTTTCGAGTACTTGAGAGAAAAGCTTGGCGTTCAAAGGAAGCTCTTCAAGGAGGAGTGTTAAAATATTGAAGGCCTTCCTCATTTCATCTATCTTTATATTAGCATTTGATAACTATTAATTGCTATGTTATTGTTAGAATAACAAGAACAACCTTTAATTATTTAGCATATAACTATACTATTGTTGTAATGACACTACTATATAAGCATTGTAATCATTCAAGAGATATAATAACATTATTAAGAATAATATTCAATACATATTTATATTTATATATCTTATATTATTAATGCACTATTAGCACTATATCCTAACACTTCTGACCCATAATGTTGCATGCAATCAATGGAATTTGCCTAGTAGTCCCTTCCCGACGAGAAACACGTGAAATTTTTTTATTTTCGCAGAGATCTGGATATTACATCTAGCTGTAAAGATGATGCTTACCCCCCCCCCTCTTTTTCAATTCTCCCATTTTTGTTCTACTTTGGTGGATCATGATTGAATCGATCATGTTGTTCCCTTTGAATTATTTAATTATTTTATGAGGACTGAGGGTCTTATTTGGTAAGTGGGTTATTATACCTATGAAAGATTGGTTGGCTGTTGACTTGACTCAACAAATAAAGGAAAGTTATGGATTGAAGTTGGAATTAGTCAAGGGTTGTTAAGTTATGTGAGATGTTGGTTGTTGACTTGGTTCAACCACTCTTTTTGGGTAGAAGAGATGCAAAAAAGTAAAGTAATATTTGAATAGTTATGTGAGACCTTATTAGCTTTATCTCATACATATATATATATATATATATATATTCTCAAGATATTGACACATTTGAGATGGAAGACAAGCTAGAAAAAAGGACAAAGAGGATGTGATAAGTTAATTGTTTTATGAAATCAGACTCATATATATTGATTTTTAGAGCATTCATATTTGGTGGTAGCAACTGATTTAGACTCTTTTTTCACCATATTTTATTTCGTGTTAAGAAGTTTTGGCTAATAAGTTCATATCACAATGCAAGAATTTATGTTGAAGAAAATGCACTTGTAAGCTTTGTTTGGTTAACTTGTAATACATTGACTTATTGATGGGCCCTATTTAATTTACATCGCGTTTTGTGTGTGGAATGGTAATTTCGTTATTAGATTGCTTTGCCCATGTCAGATCTGAGCCTCTTCTCGACTCAGTCGAAAAAAATGGATACATGGAGAGTGGTAAATGTGGTTGGTTTGTTAGTTGTTACTCAAATAGTTCTTAGCTTTTTTTTTTTTTTGAGATTTTTGTTCCTTTGTTTGGGAATTTGAAATGATGTTATTTATGTAAATGAAATGAAATTTTATTGTTAAGTAATCTATTTTTGCGTGACTTTATTTTGTTGTTTTGGGTGTATAACTTGAAATGGTGAAGATTGGATTATTGTGGGTTTCTGAATTGTAATCAAGATGGTAAAAAGATATTCTTTTATGCTTGAAATAGGCATAGTAGCTGCATCACTTTAGCGTGTAAGCTAACAAATAACAAGTGAGATGTAAAATTTGGACTGTAATGAGTGAGGTGTAAAATTCGGACTGCACCATTGCAGTAGCCAGATGATAACTGATGTATTAGACTACTACTACTAATACTACTTTATTTTAGAAAAAAAATTGCTTTTGTATTGCATCAATTAGGATCCTCTTCCAGCAATTTATCCATGGCATATATTGCATGTATTAAATAGTATCTAAAGTCTTGCAAGATAGAAATTTCTCAATGTTTAGAAATTTAAGACTTGGACCTTTTTTTATCAATTGAAATTTGAGTGCTGCATCACATAATATAAAGTACTATTATAGATCTAGAACTATAGATTTAATTTCCCTCCCATATCCATCTCTCAAAGCATGGCGAAAATGTCTATCACGCTCATTGATTAGTAATAAGTTCTTCGAATATAGCAACTACTAACATTTATCACACCGATTCTCAAATATGTGAATGACTAACCTTATTATGTATTTCTGAAAAATCAAGTGTGTTTGTTTTCTAAGAGATATGCATCACTGCATCTTCTTTATTCAGAAATTGATTTTAGACAACTAAGTTGGCATATGCTTCTCACATTTCTATTTTTGTCGACTAAAATCATATTGTGCGCAGTTAAAGTTGCTCCCTATAGTTGCCGTGAGATGAGCCAATGATAACAAACTAAGAACCTTAGTTGGCGGGGTATTAAGAACTCCTCTTATGTCTTAGAAACGGTGCCTGAGCCTCTGTAATATTTCATGGAACTTTTCACCTATCTTGCTAGTAAAACATCTTAATACTAGATAAAAATTGCATACTAGCTAAAAATTTGAAGGAATTATATTTTTTACATTTGAAATATTATTTTAGTAAACAAAGCCTTTTTAATGTAATGGTTTTCACATTGGAGAAGAGTTTTAGCCAGTTGTGTTTGTTAAAAGTAGACTAGCAAAGGTTCAACATAGGATGAGTAGCGAGAATGTTGT
Source organism: Beta vulgaris subsp. vulgaris (assembly GCF_026745355.1). Lineage (NCBI taxonomy): Eukaryota > Viridiplantae > Streptophyta > Magnoliopsida > Caryophyllales > Amaranthaceae > Beta > Beta vulgaris. The sequence goes on along the minus strand of NW_026611040.1, from coordinate 214,868 downwards.
GTAGAAAGGTTTAAGTGTAATTTTGCGCTCAATTTCCTTGCAAAGTTATCTCAAATAAAATGCTTGGGTAAAGCTTCTATGTTTAGTGGTAACCACAATCCAATTTTTTAAGAGGTTACTATGGCCGAAATGGTTGTATAAATCTTTCAAGGAACGTATATTCATGGACTTATGTTTGTCCCTTCGCTCTCTCTTATCTCACTTATATGGAGAGACTTAATTAATCTTAAGCCATATTCCAAATTTGTGCTATATGTATCTTTTTTGCACTACAATTTTTCCTAAACTATGAACTTATATTATATTAACTAGCTAGCTATAATTAGGAAACTTGAACAAAATTATGTTGCTACATTCACTAGATCATTGTGTAAGTACTTGCTCAACGGTAAGGAAAATATCCAAAACTAATGCTATTTGTATCATTGTTACAACTGGAAAGCATTTCTGATCAATATGCTTGTTTCCAGAACTACAAACTCAAATTATATTAAATACTTAATCCGTTTCAAAATATAATACATTCACTCTTCCCCCAATCCTCCTTTAGCTTTACAAAATGTCCTTCATGCTCCCCAACTCATTAAGAATTTAATATATCTTCGCAAATTTACCACTCATAATTCTGTCACTGTTGAGTTTGATCCTTTTGGGTTTTCTGTGAAGGATCTTCAGACAGGGGTGCCCATAATGAGATGTGATAGCCAGGGAGATCTTTATCCTATTACCACCACACACACTGGTTCCACCTCTCCTTCTACCTTTACGGCTCTTATTTCTTCCCATTAGCATGCTAGGTTGGTCATCCGGGAGCTAATGTTTTGGATTTTCTTCGAGTTAATAAATGCATTTCATGTTCCCAGACTAGTAGTTCTATTATTTGTAACTCATGTGTTTTGGGCAAACAAATAAAATTACCAGTTTACTCATCACCTTCATGTACTTCCATGCCTTTTGATATTATTCATAGTGATATTTGGACTTCTCCTGTGCTTAGTTCATCGGGACATCGATATTATGTGCTTTTCTTGGATGATTTAACCAAATTTTTGTGGACTTTTCCCTTAGCCAAAAAGTCACAGGTCTTTGATGTATTCTTAACATTAAAATCTCATATTCGAATTGAATTTGAACGTGATATTAAAACTGTTCAATGTGATAATGGGAGAGAGTTTGATAATAATTCTTTTTGGTCGTTTTGTAAGAAAAATGACATGTCTTTCTGTCTCTCATGTCCCCATACTTCTTCCCAAAATGGAAAAGCTGAAAGAAAAATTCATTCTATCAATAATATCACGCGCACTCTCCTTGCTCATGCATCTATACCCCCATCCTTTTGGCCTCATGCATGCGTTGCAAATGGCCACCTATCTTCATAATATCTTGCCCAGTAAGCTTCTCGCCCATTCATCTCCTCTTCAACTATTATATCAAAAGGATCCTTCCTACTCTCATCTTCGTGTGTTTGGGTGTCTGTGTTATCCTCTTTATCCCTCCACCACAATCAATAAATTGCAATCCCGCTCTACTCCATGTGTGTTCTTGGGATTCCCACCCAACCATAGAGGCTACAAATGTTATGATCCCTCATCTAATAAAATCATCATTTGTCGTCATGTATTATGTGAAGAGTCTATTTTTCCCTTTGCTAAGGTGCATTCCACAAACTCTACCCCCTATGATATTTTAGATGATGGCTTCTCTCATTACTTGGTGCATCATTTAATTCAGCCCAAAGTCACACAAACTCACTCCACTCCTACTGATTTGGCCCAGCGTAGGGATTCAACTCCCTTGGCCCAGCGTCTGGTCCAGCGTGCTGCTACCCAAGCACCACACTCACCTCCTTCTGGCCCAACTCCTTCCCTTGACCCAGACACGCCTTCTATTCCCCCTCCTACACTTCGGCCCAGCAGCGTGTCTTCTCCCTCTTCTCCCTCCAATGCCCCTCCTTCAAGCCCATTAGCTAGCCTGCCTAATCTTGCTCCCACTGGCCCATCTCATTTCCAGCCTTCTTCCACCCAGCCCTCACGTATTGTGACCTGCAGCCAACGAGGAATTTTCCGTCCCAATCCCAAGTATAATTTCCATACTTCAGTGACGAAATCTCCCCTCCCTCGTACCCCATTAGCTGCCTTACGTGACCCGAATTGGAAAATGGCCATGGATGATGAATTTAATGCTCTAATTAAAAATGAGGCCTGGGAGTTAGTACCTCGTCCTCCTAATGTGAATGTTTTTCGCTCTATATGGATTTTTGCTCATAAAGAAAAAGCTAATGGTGAATTTGAGCGGCATAAAGCCTGTCTTGTAGGTGATGGTAAAACTCAACAGGTTGGCATTGATTGCGGTGATACTTTCAGTCCGGTAGTCAAACTGGCTACCATTCATACTGTTCTCAGTCTATCTCTCTCTAAGAAATGGCCTCTTCATCACTTGGATGTTAAAAATGCCTTTTTTCATGGTGAACTCAAGGAAACGGTCTACATGCATCACCCCTATGGGTTTTCGCGATCCAAATCATACTGATCATGTATGCTTACTGAAATGTTTTTTATATGGTCTTATGTAGGCTCCGCGGGCTTGGTACAAGAGTTTTGCAGATTTTGTTGCTTCATTGGTTTTCATAACAGTAACTCTGATAACTCTTTGTTTATTTATCGTAAGGGCTCTGGGATGGCTTACCTATTGTTATATGTGGATGATATCATCCTCACAGCTTCATCTGATGCTCTTCGGTGTTCTATCATGTCTCATCTCAACTCAGATTTTGTCTATGAAGGATTTAGGTCCTCTACATTATTTTCTTGGCATTGTTGTTACTCGTCATAAGGGTGGATTGTTTCTCTCATAACGCAAATATGCCGAGGACATTATTAATCGTGCTGGTATGGCTACCTGTAAGCCTAGATTGACTCCAGTTGATAGCAAACGGAAACTTAGTGCTAGTGCAGGTACTCCATATGATGATCCGACTCATTATCGTAGTCTTGCCGGGGCTCTTCAGTATCTCACCTTTACTCGGCCAGATATCTCATATGCGGTTCAACAAGTTTGCTTACACATGCATGATCCGCACACCGAACATATGCACTATCTCCAACGCATTGTTCGTTATATTCAGGGTACTCTAGATCATGGCTTACATCTCTATCCCTCCTCATCAACCTCTCTTATCTCATATACTGATGCTGATTGGGGTGGGTGTCCTGATCCTCGCCGCTCTACTTTTGAATATTGTGTGTTCTTGGGAGATAACTTGATTTCGTGGTCCTCTAAGCGCCAGTAGACTCTATCTAAATCCAGTGCTGAGGCCGAATATAGAGGCGTGGCCAATGTTGTCTCCGAGTCTTACTGGATTCGTAACCTTTTTCTTGAATTGCATTGTCCTCTATCTAAAGCTACATTAGTTTACTGTGATAATGTTAGTGCCATCTATCTTTCTGGTAATCCCGTTCAACATCAGCGCACCAAGCACATAGAAATGGATATTCATTTTGTTCGTGAAAAGGTGGCACGTGGTCAAGTGCGCATCTTACATGTTCCATCCCGATATCAAATTGTCGATATCTTCACCAAGCTAAGGGTCTTCCTCTCATCTTATTTGAAGACTTCCGGGATAGCCTTAGCGTTCATCCTCCTCCCGCTTAGACTACGGGGGTGTGTTAGAATATATGCATATATATTCTTGTATATTGTTAATATCTTGGTGTGTATATTTAGTTTCCGAGATTATAGCCTTAATGATAGCATAATGAGTTGTATATTATGTTGAGAAGTTGAATGAGAAAACCACGGAAAACATTCCTTTCATTCACGATAAGTATGAGTTTACAAAAAACTTTTAAGTTTTGGTAGAAGACATAATTTAAGTGGATATGTTATTTACCATACCTTGAATGCTCCATGGATCGGACATTAGAAAAGACCTCGTAGGTTATTAATCATATATAATATTAAAGGAAGAAAAATTCTGCCTACGTGTCAAGCCACCATTATTCAAAGCCTCACATTGCTTCAGCATTTTAGGCAACAAATCAATTAGATGTTAGGATTTTAAAATTAAATCAATTACTTGCCACATAAGTGTAATCTTTAAGGAAATAAAATCAATTATATCCCTTAACACACTGGTCATAAGCCAGTTTTGAAAATATATTTTAATTACACGATATGATAATAAAAAATCAAATCATGAGCTAATATTCAACCATGATTTTAAGAGAAACATCCTAAAATCTTAAATTTATAAAATATTCCCCCGTATTTTAATCTGTTTTTTATTTCATTTACGTACCTATTTATAGATGTATATATCACGATTAAATAGATTGTTTAAAATGTTGTAAAAAATGATTTGTATATATCATGAAGTATAATTTTATATTTTATATTATTTCAACCTTAAATGCATGAAATCTGATTATTATGGATTTAATAAATTTGGAAAAAAAAACAACTACTTAAAAAAAAACATTTCCCGTGCATTATGCACAAGTCCAAATCATATCTCAAACGTATAACTTCTTGCCATAAAGTAGAAGGGACAGGCGAAAAAAATTGAAAATACAAAAAAATTATTTTGTTGGGAAAAAATTATAGTACGAAGTGACATGTGTTTCTTGTGTAACTTTTAGTAATATAATATAGATCGTAATCTACATAATATATATGACATTACACAAGATATCATGAAGTACAAAAACAATTATTAGCTGTAATTAAGTATACCTAAAATAGTATTGAACTTCAAACACATTGAAAAAAAATGAAAATTATGCGTACAATCTACAAGGGTCTAAAGCAATACGTTCAAAATGTAATTTTTCGACAAGTTAAAACTAATTGTTTCCAACTATTATATCTAGATGAATAATAAAATTATTGGAAAAGCGGTAACTTTTAATCTTAAATGGATCACTTCTAGATTGAGAAAACTGATGTATTTGTGACAAAAAGTTACCCTCAAGTAACAATAACTTAGGGCCTGTTCTCTTCGGCATAAAACAGCTGGACTGAACTGAACTGAACTGAACTGAACTGAATTAAGGCTCTGTTTGGGGAAGCATTTCAGGTGACTTAAATGATTAGGTGCTACAATTTTAAGTCACCTTATATGATTAGTGATGTTTGGTGGAGGAACTTAAATAAAATTTAAGTCCAAAATTTGACTGAAATTGAGTTGGAGTAAAATATAGCTTCTGAGATAAGGTGCTGAAATTTTATTATTATTATTATTTTCTTTTTATCTTTTTAAGCCTAAAAATATATTTTCTTTTTATGTTTTTCAATTTAAAAAGATATTTCAGCTACACTCATAAATAATATTACCAAACAGGTTATGTAATCAGCTAGCTTAACAGTTTCAGCACCTTAACAGTTTTAGCTGCTACCTAATCAGTTTCAGCCACCTTATCAGTTTCAGCTCCATTTCAGTCAGTTTTGCCAAACATAGCCTAATCTGAACTTAACTGAACTGATCTGAACTGAACTGAATTGAACTGAACTGAACTGAACTGAATTGAACTGAACTGAACTGAAATGAATAGTGATATGTGAGAGTAAAAATATTCTCAAGAGCTGAACTGAACTGATCTGAACTGAACTGAACTAAATTGAACTGAACTGAACTGAAAATAAGCTGGGGAGAACACGCCCTTACTGTATATTTGTGGTACTAAAGAATTTGTATAAATAAAAAAGTCAATCGATATTTTTTTAAGTTTTCTAATCAACAAAAAACTTCCTGTGCATTGTATCATGACATTAGTTACATCAATCACTGAACACACGGGTCATAAGTCGGTTTTAAAATATATTTTTAATTACAAAATATTATTATAATGATTCATGAGCTACTATTCAACCATGATTTTATGAGAAGCATCCTAAAATCTTTAATTTATAAAATATTCCCCCAAGGTGGAGTGTTGGAGTATTTTTATTGATCGGTCATATGGGCCCGGGTCGGACATCCAATTGCTTTGATTTGAATTATCCGGAGGATACCTTATACTTAAGATGTAAAAAGTAGGTCCGATTTTATTGCCAAATAAGAAATAAAAAGATGTTTTGTTAAAAAAATTATATGTCACACCATGACTATGATCAGAGGTTACATATAATAAAAACAATAACAACTTAATCTTTAGTCCCGAAGTGGTCTAAGGTGGGCTAATATGAATCATCTTAACAGATAATAATACTGACCAATACATACTAATTTTTTTTAATAAAAAAACAGTGTTAGGGGTTGTTCTCTTAGGCATAAACAACATAACTGAATTGAACTGAATTAAATTATAACTAATAATAATGATAATAATTTAGGAATTGAATTGAACTGAAAATAAGTTGGGGAGAACAGTACCTTAAAGTGAGAGAAGTAAGACAAGAGACAATATATGAAACAAGAAATTAAATAAGGTAAAAAAAAAAGTGAAAACCAACATAGAGGGTCGGTTCACTTCAACTTATTTTGACAAAACTATGACGATATAAGTTCGAAAAAATTTAGATGATTAGGTAATCCAACGGGCTGTCAGCCCTCTAATTATTGAAATTTTTTCTTTGGCCAATAGTACATTCAGACATTAATTTTATGATTGTTCTCTCTCCAATTTATTGTATATATATTAATATTATTATTTTATTGTATCTAAGAGGGTTTAACCTTAGGATCACTCAAAATTTTCCCACGCTCTTACATTCAAATGAAAGAAAAATTATAAATACATCCACTTATGAACTTACACTTGATATTAATATCATTTTTTTTAAAAATGTACACTTTGAATTTGGCCCATTCTATATAAAAATTCTAAAATAAAGGATTAGCATACAAAGTGAAACATGGCCCATGTGCTTAAATTATAAAATATAGCTTGCTTTAATGAGCTTCGAGAAACATGGGAAGTCTAACACTTTAAGGCCATTTCGAGTAAAAAATGAAGACTGTAGTGTGGAGGGGGTTTCTAAGACAATTGACCCCAAAGTGGTTAGTGGGATAAGACCAAGTTCGTGCAACTTTTCTCCCTTTTTGAAGCAGTTGAGATCATTAATTTACCTTTATCATCTCAACCCTTAGATGATGGCTTTGTGGGGCTATGCCAAAATTGGTATATTATATTCTATTATGTCATCACTTTGTTAATTTTTCAAAGAATTCCCATACATGAGTTATTAGCGGTTCAATTGTATCGAAAGTGTGGAGAAAATATGGAATTTCAAAGTTCCTCTTAAGGTGTTGTTGGCTTTGCTTATGACTATGTTATACAACCTCCGTTCTTTTTATACTGCAACAATTGAGTAATTTTCACGTTTGCCAATGCACTATTTTAACTATTAATATCTTTAATTACTTTTTAGTAAAATTATACAAAATTGATATTCTGAAAGTATATATCGAGACGAATCTAACAAGACCCCAGATGACAATATTTTTCCTTACATAAAAATCATAATGTGTAGTGAAAGGTTATGATGGTGAATGGATAGTGTAAAAATCTCATTTTGCAATATTATAAAAATAGAATGGAGGGAGTATCTTCTTAATAAATTTTGTTTTGCACTAAAAAGAAGTCTTCTAAAACATATGAGTATTATTTATATGTTAAACAACTTTATAATTAATATAAAGGTGTATATATCTTAAACACAAAGTTTTTTATCAAGTTAACGTAAGAATCGTTTACAAGTTTTCATTATAGCTGATACATATACATTGTTATTATACTAAATAGTTCCCGTGCATTATGCACAGGCCTCAAACCTAGTAATGACTAAATCGTCAAATATTTTCCCATCTACTTTTTATCTTAGGATAATAACACGTAAGCCAGTAAAAGTATAAATTTTCAATCAACAATGTAGAATCTTAAAGAAGACATAAGAAGATAGTTTGGCAGTGGAAGAAAGTAAAGCACAAATTGATATTCATTTTTTGTTTCCTTGCAATAATTTCACCAAGTACAAGAAGCATATAAGTATATTACTTGGCACCCTCCTCTCAATGGACATTATTAATTAAACTTTGACAGCTATGTTAGTCAATTATCTGCTGCAGCCGAATCTATTATTCGAGATTATCGATCTTGGCCACATTGTTCAAGCGCATACATGTTGATTTTGCCACACATCCTCCCTCATGGCCAAATCTTGGGGACTCAAAAATGGTCTTCTACTAGCAATTCAGAGAATTCGAGGCATCTATATGGAAGGAAATAACCAAGTCGTAATTCGTATTCTGCAAGGGTCCGACTCATGCATATGCATGGTATATTCAGACTCTTCTTATGGATGATATTCGTTTCATTCTTCACCATTTTAATGAAATTATTAGCATTGTCTATAGAAAAAGCAAATAGTGCGGCAGATTATCATAAAAAAAAGTTCACTCCATTATTGTTGCTTCTATGGATGTAACTGTTGGTTGAAACACGAACTTATAGAATAGTTTTGTTATTCTTCATTCATTAGTTGTCTCCCTTGAGAGAAAGGTTCCCTAATCTCTATTATACCTCAAAAAAAAAAAAAAAATGGCATTCCTCAAATAACGAAAAAGCATATAAATAGAAAGCATATAACCTCCTAAGTCCAATAATGGATAGCAACATAATCCCCAGATTTAGTCTATGTTATTGACCATTATACAAAAAGAACTTATATACACCTAGTGCAAACTAATTTTTGTAGACCAAATGGTTATATATGTGATTTATGAAAAAATAATTGTCACTATGTTAAAAAACCGTGGACATAAAAGATGAGCAATTAGGTTGTAAAAGATGACTATAAGGAAAAAAGAAAGTTGTATATATGTGATAAAGTTGTTAATTTTAATTTTTGAAGTTGGCAAGTGGCATAAGGCCCCGAATTTTGAAGTAACATATTTTAGTCAAGAGTTTAATTTTGGGACATTAAATGAGATAACCCTAATATTTAGGTATTTTATAAAAGATCCTTATATTTACGTGCATGCTTTTGGTAAACCTAAACTTGTAAAATGTCAATGAAACTGAGAGAATAACTAATGTTGTTAACTATTGATATTTTAAAACAAAAATAACTTAACTTTTTTATAATAAAATAAGGTTGATCTTTCTCTCTCTTGTTCTGCTGTTGAGAGAAATCGTTTTTAGAGGTTATGATAAGAAATACCGTAGAATAATTGTGTATTGTTGCAATTAAATTGATGCGAGTTGTACCCATATCCAGAAAACCGTAGCAGTATATTCAAAAATTACCATTTTCATTTGTTTCTGCAGGCAGCAATATCTTTATGTTACTTAGAAAATAGAGGCTAGGGTTTGCTATGCGTTGTTTGACCACTATATTCTCACTCTTCCCTTATTCCACGCCTCTCACTCCTCCCTTATTCTCTCTCATTCCTCCATTCTCTCTCATGACTCTCACTCCTCCCTTGTTCTCTCTCACTCCTCTCATTCCCTGCTTCGCACTCCACTCCTTCTTAAATTCGGCAATCTCCTTCATGGTCGAAATCGTGTCTCTCACTCCTAAATCAAGTAAGGTTGCAAATTTCAGGCGAATTTTGATGGTCGAAATCGTGCCTCTTTCACCCTCCTTCATGGTTCGAAATCACGCCTCTTTCACTCTCCTTTAGAGCATGGCCAATGTATGATCCCAAATTTGGGATCATCAATTACTTTATTCATTTCTCACTCTTCCACCTCATTCATGATCTACAATTAGTTTTTATGATCTTTTCCCCACCCCCTACGTAGTGATTCTATCAATCATGTACGTGGGTAGGACCCTCCATTCTGCTTGGGTGTGTTTTGTTCTTCACCATCAGTCCCTCTCCTTGTTGGAGGGGATTTGAGCTTATGGGCTACTAGCCCCGTTTTTGTCCACGCCTATTGGCAACAGGGGCATAAGTTCATATCCCGAAGCGAGGATAGTAAGAAGACTTGATGACCCCCAATGGATGATCTATAATTTTAGATCTTCACATTTTCTTTTCTACTTTTACCATAACCCATCATATATTCTCTCTCCTCAATCTCCTTCCCATCCTATCTTTTTTATTTATTATGAGTTATTTAAGAATTAATTAATGATTATTGAATGTAAATAATTTTATGTTAGTGATTGAAAACTATTAGTAAAAAATAATTTTGTTAATGTTGTACATAATTGGATATGGTAATTAACTTAATATTATCGATTCAAATATATAATCAGAAAAATATAATAATAATAATAAAATATTTTTATTAGACAATATAAATCACACATACATATAGAATTACATAACTAATTTTTATTAGGAGATATTTTTTTTTGCGGGGTAGTTAGATGAAGAAAGGAATCAAATATGACTTTCAATAACAAAATGAGCTAAAAAATAAGTTGTGTAAAAAAAGCTCAATATTAGTCTTTATTTATAGACCAAAAAAATGGAGTTATTGGTGCTTTTTAAAAGAAAAAAAAATTGAAAATTGACAATATGTCGGTTGCAAAAATTTGCAACGTTAACAATTACAAATAATCGTAGCCGTTAGATTGGAGAAATGAGGGGCGTTGGATGGCTGCCATACAGCAGCAGTGGACCCAACTTCATTTTGAGCCTCCTCTCCCCTTGTGCCATTTGGCAACAAACTCCCTTTTGCCTTGGCATTTTGAGATCGTTCCCACGATCTAAGCAACACTCTCTTTCCTTCTTTTTTTTTCTCTCTCCTATTTGTTTAACAGGGGTTTTTTTTTTTTGATAAGTAAGATGATTGTATTAAAGTTCAGATAACACCAACAATACAACTCAGGAACCTTCCACAAGCAAACCATCTAGGATGGACTCCAAGGGAAGGAACAATCAAAACAAACTAATTACAAAGACTCAATCCACTCCTTATCCCTACTTTTAACTTTCTTAGGCAAACAACATAAACTTCTAGCCTTCACTATATTCTCTATATGCTTTACAATATAGTATTAATACTCTATACTTTATGTACCTAGTAAGCTTCATTCCTTACCCTCCATATGCAGTAAGCTATAGCTTCCATAGCAGCAGCCTGTACAAATCTTCTAATCTTGGATCCTCTTCTTCTCCTAGCTATCCAATCAATGATCTGAAAAAAGCTTAAGCTCTGATGCTGAATACCACACCAAGCTTTGATCCTACTAACAAACTCTTTACTAAAATGACAATTGAAGAACTGATGCTCATGAGTTTTAGCATTATCCCCACATATCAAACATAGTCATCTTCACACACACCAATGTTGTGCAGTTTTTCCTTCGTTTGTAGTCTATGCTACATTATCAGCCAGGAACAAAATTGATGCTTTGGCAAACCCAATCTGCCCCACACTACCTAACTCCAAATCAATTTTTCATGCTCACCTGTTAACTTCATATACACAAACTAAATTGAGTATGTCTGCATTTGCTGAATTTCAGAAGAAGTGAAATGTTGCTTGATCATTTCTTTGGTATTGCGTAGCTGTCTCCCATACCAACTGCACGTATTCTTGGGCTTAGCTTGTAACTCCACCAAACATCTTGTTTAACATAGATGTTGTGCACCCATTTTACCCAAAGATTATCTACTTTCTTCTCAACAGCCTATACATACTTTCCAAGAGCTGGAATGTTCCAGAGCTGAATGTTTCTTACCCCTAAAACACCTGCATACTTAGGCGTGCAGATTTTCTGCCACTTCACATAGCCAGGCTTACTACTAAAAGTATCCCCTGACCAAAGGAAGGCTCGACAATTTTTTTCAATCTCCTGAAGCATATGTTTAGGAAGCATGAAGACTTGAGCCCAATAGGAATGTATAATGAGAGAACAGAATTTATTAGTTGAAGTCTCCCAACAAAAGAATATTCTTGTTCCCTAACTTCGAATTCTAGCTATGATTTTATCAGTTAACTTCTCACAATCAGCAATTGAAATTCTGTTAGAGCAAATAGGCACACCTAAATATTTGAAAGGAAGATATTCTCTAACAATCCCAGAGCTATCCAAAGCCCTTTGTATCCAACTACATTTTCCATCTCACTGCAATATATAGCAGACTTGTGCACATTTGCTTGCAATCTAGAATTTTAAGAGAACAACTTAAAACCTTTTAACAAAAGCATTATTGAGGTAAAATCACCCTTGCAGTACAAAAGATGTCATCAGCAAAACAAAGATGAGTGAGCCTCATTGGAGAGCATCTGGGGTGGAACTTGAAACTTGGTTGCTCACTAACAAAACTCTAGACAAGTACTCCATGCAAATAACAAATAAAAGAGGGATAAGGGGTCCCCTTGTCTAATTCCCCTTCTAGAGGAGAAATAGCCATGTAGAGCTCCATTTACCATCAAGGATAACTTGGGAGAAGTCACACAAGTCATGACCTGCCCTATAAATTTCTTAGGGAAACCCAAGGCCTCAAGCATTTCTCTCAGAAATGTCCACTCTATTGTGTCATATGCCTTTCACATATCAATTTTCATCATGCACACTGCACTAGTATTATGTCTCCCATAATGCTTCACTAAATCTTGACAGATCATAATGTTGTGCATTATGTCAGGCAACACCATCCTCAGTCTATTACACAACACCTTGTTGATGCACTTATAAATGATGTTGCAACAATAGATAGGTATATAATCCCCTACATGACTGGGTCATGAAACCTTTGGAGTAAGTGGTGATTGTACTAGAATTTACCTCACTAAGGAGTCTGCCATTCCGAAAGAAATCTACAACAGCTACTACTACATTTGGTCCAACTATGTGCCAATAATCCTTAAAAAAGTGAGTGCCAAACCCATCTGGGCCAGGGCCTTATCACCATGTATAGACCACATAGCCACCTTCACTTCTTCACCAGTCACAGGTCTTATTAGATTCTCACAGTGCTGTGAACTGACCAAAGGCCCTTTTGCAACAATACTTCTCTTTACTTTCCTTCTATGTGATAAGGTCGTCCCCAGCAAAGACTGATAATACTCAAGGAAAGCTTCATTGATTTGGGCAGGTTGACTAACCTATTCACCTGCCTCATTATGAATCCCAAAAACAGCATTTTGAATCTGGCTCTTTTTGATGTGCCTATGAAACAGCTTGGTATTAGCATCCCCATCTTGAAGCCATGCACACTTAGATAAGTTTAACGGGTTTTTGTCTCTTTCTTGATGGTCCAATTTATGGATCAACCAATGGCTATACTCTTAGGGTTCAAATCGCGCCTCTCTCGCTCATTCGTGGTTTTTTTGACGTTAACAGTCCTCGCACAGATGATGGCGGTCTTCTTGCAGGTGGTGTCGATCCTCTTGTAGGTGACGATGGTCCTCTCGCAGGTGATAGCGGTCCTCGCGCAGGTGGCGGCATCGTGGTTTGGGAGTTTTTAGTTTTAATTAGAGGTTGTTGTTTGGTTGTTGTAATTGAGGTTGTTTATTTTGCATTCTTGATCAATTTGGTTGAATCTCTTCACGCATTAGTTTTTTTTCTTTTTTGCTAAATAAGTACATTTTCGTTGTTTCAAACGATTAGTACACCTAATTAAACCAAGTTAATGAACCAACTAGGTTGGACCCTTAACAAGGCAAGATAAGCACTACATGATCTAGTATACTCATAGCTAAAATTGTCAAATCCAATTATAGTCTGCTCTACTGATTTTCTTGGTAGTATTGCTCCAATTCTTGCTCTAACAAAGTACTTAATCTACTTAATACTCCAATCTATACTTGGAATATATTGAGACCAATACACCTTGTTTCTTTCGTGCCAATATAATACACAACTGCTACAATTCCAGCAGATATCACTTCCTTTCTGAATTCAGAATTCCTACTATTTCTCAACCATCTAATAAGCCTATCTAATGAATTTGTTGTGGATCGGATATTTAGCTATACTTTAATACCTTGCAGACACTCCTTGCTAAACTTTGCACTAAAAGAATACGTGACTATTAGTCTCAACTACGCATTATCACATACTAAACATTGTTCAGAACTACTGATTCCAAATCTAGCTAATCTTGCAGTTATTTGCAACTTCTCCTATATAGCCAGCCAGGCTATAAATCGAAGCTTAGGAATAGACATCCTATTTCATATTGCTTTATCCCATGATATATACTTCATCTCTTTCCCCTCTGATCTTATGATATACCTCCTGGATGAAAGACACAGACATATCGCAGAACTCCCTTTCTGTGTAATATGCCTTCAGCTACTCTTTAACTCTGCAGACACTTCTCCAATACCAACTAACTCTTGAATTAGGAGTGTAGTTCCACCAATTATTCTCTTTGATATAAACAACATTCACCCACTGGATCCAAACATTATCTTTCTTGCTTGTAGTAGCTCATACATATTTACCAATACAAGCAATGTTCCAAGCCATCACTCTCTAAATCCCAAACCTCCACATGTTTTGCTCGAATAAATATTCCCCAGGCTACAACACCTGACTTATGAGACGATGATTGGCTACTCAATAAGAATGCTCTACACACCTTAGTGACCTCAGTTAGGAAACACTTTTTGGGTAGGATAAAGACTTGTGCCCAATATCTACGTAAACTAAGAAGCACTACATTGATTAATTATGTTCTAGATCCATATGACAAATTTCTTGTGCTCCACAATCTTATTCTAGCAGTCATTTTCTCTACAATACCATCACATGGAGCTCTAAAAATCTTTTTATAGCAAATAGGAACTCCCAAATACCTGAATGGCATTATGCTTCTTATGAAACCTGATGCATCCATTATTCCTTATATCTCTGCTTCATTCATTCCACAAGTACATATACACGGTTGATTTACCAACATTGGCCTACAATCATCATAATTGTGAGAACAGTTGAAAGCTCTTAACATAAAGTATATTGATGCATATTCTCCTTTGCAACACATGATGAAATCATCTGCAAAAAAAAAAAATTGTGTTAGTTTAACATTTTCTCCAACTCACTCAATTTGTATAATATCCTTGAAAGATATTCCATACAAATCATAAAGAGGAGAAGAGACATAGGATCTCCTTGTCTCAATCCTCTAAAAGACTGAAAGTAACCCTCCATTTGGCCATAATTAATAAAGAAAACATAGGTGTTGAAACACAGTTCATAACCATCTCAACAAACTGAGATGAAATCCAAGTTGCATGAGCATTTCTTGTGAAAATCCCCAATTTATAGTACCATAAGCCTTCTGCAAATCTATCTTCATCAAGCATATAGGACTCACTTTCTTTCTCCCATAATGCTTTACTGTATCCTGTATCACTATAATATTATGCACAATGAATCTCCCATCCATAAAACCACCTTGATTCTCCACAATAATATCATCAGGTAATATCTTCCTCAATTTGCCACAGATTACCTTTGTAATACACTTATAAATTGTGTTACGTACAACAGGATATTGGTCTATACTTAGTGACATTACTAGGGCATCTAGTCTTACGAATTAAAGTAATTGATGTATTATTTAAGTCCTTTGACCAGGCCCCACTATGTAATGTATGTGTCTAGGACAGCAATCACTACATCATCACCTATTATATGCCAGACATCTTTAGAAAAGAATGAGCCAAATCCATCAGGTCCAAGAGCCTTGCTCCATGGAATGGAAAATAATGCTCTTTTAACTTCATCACTATGTATGGAGCATTTAAGATTGCTCTGTGCTCATCAGACGCTAGTGGACCAGCTTGAACAATTTGTGACATTGCTTCAATTCTATTGCCAATATTAGACCCAACAACTTCTTGTAATAAGATACAAAAGTCGTTGCCACTGAATCTGCTTTGTCATGCCAGGTTCCTTCCTCATCATTAATGCTATAAATCTGATTCTTCAACTTCCTTGCTTTGATGCTGTGATGAAATACTCTTGTATTCTTATCACCATCAATCAACCAGTCTAGCTTAGCTTATGCCTTAAAAAAGAAACATATGTATCATGTTTCTCTTTATACAGCTTCATTTTCTCTAAGTCTGCATCTGCTAAGCCTCTATCACCTGGATTCATGTGCATGTGTTGCTGAGCATGAACTATAGCCTGTTTGGCTTTGATTTCCCCTGTTTGTAAATCATTAAAACCACACTAGTAGAATAAATGCTTATTGATGCGGTCAAAAAGTGGCCTATTGTTGCGGTTTTGGGCGCGCCGCAATTAAGGGGGCAACAATAGGTAAATAAATATTGCTGCGGCTTTTAACCGCAACAATATTTCAACATATTGCTGCGGTTTCTAGCACAAAACCGCAGCAATATTATTATCTTATATCAGAAAAAGTCCAGTATATTGCTGCGGTTTCTAGCCAAAACCGCATCAATATGACCTGGTACAGAAATTTATTTTTTCTTTCATTTGCCAATTAAATTTAAAATATTAAAACCAAACAACTAACATATCCACTATCCATTAAATTCAGACAAACTGAAAATAAAATGTTTATTAATATATAAAGATGAAAAATCTAATTACATCAATATTACAAAATAATAAATGTAAAATTAAAAAGTAAAATTAAAAAAAATTACAAGTAAATGACTAATAAAAACAAATAATACTAAAAAAAAAAAAAAACTTAAAATAAAAACAATCTAACTGCAAACCGAGCTTACCAAACGAAAAAAACGAAAAAAACAGAAAATTCAGAAAAACAAAAAAACGAAAAAAAAATAGAAATTGCGTCGTTGTCGTTGAAAGAAGAATGAAGCGCGAACTCGAAAACGAGGAAGACGAACAGACGAACGATTGAGACGGACGAGAACTCGAGAGCGGCAAACGACGTGGAGAACGAACTCGAGAGCGGCGAACGACGTGGAGAACGAACTCGAGACGATGAAAGCTGTCTCACCACAAAACAGATCGAGGTATCGTCGTAAATATTTGACTCGAGACGAAGAAAAGAAACAAACAGATCTGAGAGTCTGGAATTTTTGCGGTCTTCGTCTCCACCACCGTCGAAGATGAAGGGTGAGGGTCAAGGTGAGAGCATGAGGGTGAAGGGGAGTGGTGTTCTAGTGAGGAGAGAGAGAGAGAGAGAGAGAGCGAACCGTCATAGTGAGGAGAGAGATGGTGAACGGTTAATGAGAGAAGAGAGGAACATAGTGAGGAGAGAGATAGTGAACGGCTAATGAGAGAGATGGCAAAGAGGAGAATGTGAGGAGAGAGAGATCGTTTTCTATAGGAGAGAGAGGCAGGAGGATAGATATTGGATGGCTAATGAGAGAGAAGGGGGAACAAAACCCTAGTTGGGCCTCAACTTTTTTTTTTATACTTAAAAGAGTCTCTATTGCTGCTGTTTTCTCGAGGAACCGCAACAATATCTTAAAATAATAATTTTTATATTATTTTAATATATTGCTGCGATTTTTTCGAGAAACGCAGCAATATTAGTCAAAAAAATTTCAAAAAAAATCCGTTGAAACCATATTGATGCGGTTTTCGGCCGAAACCGCAGCAATATGGTTTTTTTTGTATTTTTCCTTTTCTTTTTACATGGTATATTGCTGCGCATGGCTAAATTAAACCGCAGCAATATCACCGCAGCAAATAGCAATTATTCTACTAGTGCCACTTTTATTCAACTCCTTTAATTCTCTCTTGACTTGCTTCAATTTCTCTATTACTATGAACATCTTTGAACCTTGAATAGTAGTGTTCCATGCTTGCCTAACTAGTTCTTCAAATCGTGAAGCTTTTTTTCACATAGTAAAATACCTAAAAGGTTTTTTTACCATTATGTTCATCAAGAAACACTGAAAGTAATGCAGGGGAATGGCCAAACTCCCCTTCATTTTGAAAGTTAACTTCAACAAAAGGAAATTGATCTGATCATGCCTGATTAGCTTCTATCAATCTTCGAATATACTCTATCTTCTCCAGCTTATTTATTATTCCAATTAGTGAAGAAATTGCCAGAGCATTTGATATCAGTAACAGGACATGTATTCATACAATCTCGTATATCTCTTATTTCCACCTTTTTGACTAAGGAGTCTAACCTTTCATCTGTGTTCATTACATAGTTGAAATCACCACAGATCAACCATGCTGCATCAGTTTTTATTTGTTTCAAGTCTTCCCATAGTTCTCCTTTTTATTTGTTCCATGTTTCAAGTCTTGCCTATCATTAAATGCATATACCATGGTACAATAAAAACCGGGAGCACCACTTCTAGGTTGTATAAAACAATGCAACATCTAACTTGTTCCACTAATAATATTAATAGTGAAGCTTCCTGATTTCCAAGCAAGAATAATTCTACCTCCCTTGTGACAATCACTATTTGACGTAAAACGCCATCCTTAAAAAACTTCCTAATAAAGCTTCCTTAGATTAGAAAGCTTTACCTTTGTCTCGAAAAGACAAACAATACGAAAGAGAACCTATGAATATACTCCACATCTCTCTGGTTTTTTGTATTATTTATCCCCGGACATTCCAAACTACTATTCTATCCATTTAGAATAGTCAGGGATCCCTCTTCCCTATCCATGTTTATTTCACCAATTATGACATTTGTCATCCTAATCTGTTGTGTATCATTATCTTCCCGATTTCCTTCAACTCCCAGCAATATCTTAAAAGGATTTTCTGTATTTGTGGTTGAATTCTAATGGGTTTCAAAGCCTTTTGAAGACCATCTGGATCAATTTGCATTTCATTGTTCTAAGTATGTACTAATTCTGTGACAGCAGGCAACTTCTCAACAGCAACAAGCTCCTGTTGAGTATTAGTACTAACTTCGAAATCCACACTTTTCTTACAAGCTGAGTTCTACACTCATTGCTTTCATGACCAAAATTACCACAAGCTCCAGATCTAACAGGTCTCCACTCATATGCCACATGAACCTTAATTTTTTTCCCTCACTTCATTGATGAAATTAACATGACTAGGGAACTCCTGATCAATGTTCATCTCCACCAACACCGCAAACTGGAGCTTAACTCTATTCCTCGTAGCTTCATCCCTCTTAATAGGATCTCCCAATTGCGCAACAATCTTATGAAGTGTTTTCACCACAATATTTTAAAGCTATCTTTAATTGCACCTAGATTGGAAGAGTTTTGATCTCTTTGATAAGTATCTATTTTACGTATATTTTATTCACTTCTATTATCACTTTTGGGTTAAAATACGAGACTTATGATACATTTTTATCTTATATTTTGACATTGGAAGAATTAAACTATTTTGGTGACAAAGTTGATTAATATATGAAATGGACTCTCTTTGTGAATACTATATTTTAGAGCCATTGATCTATTACTATATATATGTGTGTTGTAGGTATAATTTTCTAAAGAAAAAGGGAAAGAAATTAACACAACAGCATTGAAGTCCACGCTTTACCCACCAAGCACCAACATGAATTAGTAAAGGAA
Source organism: Beta vulgaris subsp. vulgaris (assembly GCF_026745355.1). NCBI lineage: Eukaryota > Viridiplantae > Streptophyta > Magnoliopsida > Caryophyllales > Amaranthaceae > Beta > Beta vulgaris. Next base: position 195,482 of record NW_026611040.1, on the reverse strand, counting down.
AAGAAGCCCAGTAAATGATGGAGTCGGAGAATTACTAAAACAAAAATAAAAGAAAGATGGGAAGCCTACCCATTAAAAGAGAACACGCCGAGCAAAAAGAAAGAGAAGCCCAGAAGAAACCAAACAAGAAATCAGGCGGCACAAAATCAAGATGCTGAATTAATCAAATCTAATAAGATAGAATCTTATCTTTTAGATTCTTATCTTTTGGAGATGATGAACGAGATTTGCGAAACGGTTTTGATGATAAATAGAGGATAACAAAACATATAGAGAGAGAGAACCGATTGGGGAAAAAACGCAACCAACAGACGAATCTAATTCATCTGTCAAATTGGAGTTTATTTCTCTCCTCTCTTAGTTAGTTTATGTTTAATTATTATGTATAATTTTAGCTTTTTAGTTTCAATTGGTTTGTTTGATTTAGTTTTTATGTCTAGCTAAATTTCTTTGTTCTAGGGCTAGATGTAGTCATTTAAATCCTGTCAATGAATTGAATTAGTTGTTTGGGTTTATCAATTTCAATTGCATTTGATAATTTTGGTTTGATTTTGTATAGTTGATTTAGCCAGTTGATTATATGTTTAAGGTATTGGATTAGTAGCGGGAGTAAACTTTCAATATTAGTTCGTGGAATTATCAAACGTCAAGTAGTATAATTTTAGGAATAGTTATACACTTGGGGTGATCGTTTCCATGAATTTCTTGTTCGTAATGAGTTTATGGTAATGTTTACGACCACAGAAGTAGGCGTAAAGTTATTATAAATATACGTTTTCTGCCTTGGAAGATGAGATAATATAAATTAGGAAATTCGATCATTGCAATACAATAGTCTTTAACCCAGCAATTAGTTTAATTTCATTGTAGAAAGTAATTGGCGAAATCTAAGTCCTGGAACTGTTTCTCATATTTGATTCTTACCCATTAGTGTTAGAATTAATAGTAGTTTATATTATTTTAGCTTAGTTGTTTTCACTACTCACGTTACCTGAATCGTCTAAATAATATGAGATTTTCTTAATTTGGTAGTTGACTATAGACCTCCTTGTGGGAAACGATATCTTCCTTACTCTATATTTACTTTAATTGACCCGTACACTTGCGGTATTTTAATGTACATTTAGGATCGACCACTCTTCCTGTTCAAAACCATCTCATGAGACCAAGGTTTCACTATTAAAGGTTTCTTATCAAAAAAATGATGACCATTCAGTTCCTATCTCTTGAACCCATCGTTGAAAATCTCACCAAATACACACCCTTATTTATCAATGCTACTTTATCCACCTTAAACGTTCTCCAAATTCTTCGGAAAAAACCTTCCATGACTTGTATTGGAGGATTATCTCGCAATACATAACATATTATAGATGAATTATGAAAATAAATCTCATCTGAAATATCCTCCATATCAATTTTAACAGGTTTAATGACAAAATTATCCTCAATAGATTCAATTTCAACATCAACATCTATGTGTTCGATAGATTGTCTCACATAATTCTTTGCATTTAAAGGGTGTAATACTGGAGTAATATTCATACCTTCACGTTCTTTCGAATCATTAAAAGTATGCCTCACTTCAGATTGTTGCTTCAAATGCTGAATGAATGATTTTGGAGTTAGTATTTCACCAATCCCTAACCCAAAATCCAACGCTTCAACCCCTAAAATCGCATCCATGGAACGAGTTCTTAATGCTTGAGATTCTGACATTTAGCTTTGTCTTTCTGCTTACCTGAATTGCCACCTTGAGATTTTCCTCCCGCCATCCTTGCCATGGCGACGATGCACGTTAGGCTAGCATTCACCGGCAGAAACTTGGAGAGAAAGTTTCTCAAGTGTGAGTTAGTCTCCTTATACTTATAATTCTTTACTCATTAGTTTCAATTTGCAGTAAGTTGTTTATTTTGGATTTCGTAGTTTTAGTTTAATTTTTTCACCTCCTATTCCTTTTTTATTTTTCTTTCTTTTCAAATTATAAATGTATTTTGTTTTTTAGTGTAGCTCATTTTTAGCTTTGTAGTTCCGGAGTTTCTTCATTTTATTTTTGTTAATTTTATTTTTTCAATTTTTATATTTGTTACATTTTTGTAATTATTGTAAGATTATCATATTTATCGAATATATGAATTCAATGTGTAGTTTGTTGTAGTTATATTGTGTGCTGTAAATTTTTTGAGAAATATTAAATATTTAAATTTCAAAAAAGAATTTTCTTTTAACCTACGCCTATTGCTGCGGGTTTTTTTCGAAAGCGCAAGAATATATTTAACTTATTGTTGCGCCTTCATTTGCGACGATGTGAAATTCGTAGCAATATGCCACTTTGCAACCACAACAATACACAATTACTCTCCTAGTGAAAAGTATAAAACCTATATATTATTAGCAAAGAATTGTCTCTCTCTCCATGCCCACTCTCTGGAGGAGTAGTGATAAACCGCTCATTATGACTCGGCAATTTGTCAACTCACAAGAATAAACAGAGGTTGATTTAACAATAACAAGTGTATCAAACGCAAAAACAGGGGTTCATTCATCAATAACTAGGGTTTCAAACACACAAACAAGAATTCATAAAGATAATCAATTGTACATTTGGGGATAAAAGTTTAATGTGACACACAAATCAATGCAAATTTTTGCTTTTTGACAAAGATCACATATTTAATAAAGACAATATGGTCATTCAACATATTTACATATACAAACAGTGGTTGGTTTTACAAAAACAAGTGTTTCAAACACACAATAAGATTTGGTTTATTAATAACTAGGATTTTATTGGGCGTTATTAGTTTGTTGTAATTGATTCTTAATGATGTATGTGTGTAATTAGCCTTAACAGGCTTGGGGCCTATCATACTTAGCATTAGTTTGTATATGATTGTTTGACAGAGAATATAAGTAAGCACAATTACAATCCCTAAACTTAAAATGTACCGAGCTATTCGTATAACCTCCATCCTCGTTTTCTTTACCCTATCTACAATCAGCCGTCGTCTTCCTCCATAGCACCACACGCGTGATTCGCTGCTCATGGAATTCGCCAAAAAACTACATCCCTCCTCTCCCTTCTACCTTGGCTCCGGTGATCAACCTGGTACTTTAATTACTCATGTCTTACTTAGGTGATAATTACATGGCTTGGGCGAGAGCCATTACTTTGTCTCTCAAGTAAGGCTCATCGGAAATTTGTTTTCGTGGATGGCACCATCACCAAACCCACGGAAAAGAAGAAATTACTTGACTAGGAAACTGTAAACTCCATGCTTGTTTTGTATAATTTGTGGAGTATGGATTTAAAGCTTACCGCATTGATTCCGTTTCATGATGAGGCGCGCAGGCTTTGGGATTATCTGGAGAAGCGTTTTTTTTGGCCAATGGTTCTCACTAGTAGAAAAAGGTGATTTGCATCGGACCTTGGACCCCTATTTGCGTCGGACATTGGTCCGACGGCAAAGATCTCGACGCAAATGACCCAGAACTGATCTGCGTCGTATGCGGAAACGACGCAGATGGTTGAGCTATTTGCGTCGTACCCATATACGGTGTGACGCAAATGGGTCTTGCCAGCCCCCCAATTCCATCCCCAGCAGCCAAGTTGAATGTGTGTCGCACCCAGGCAATGTGCGACGCACATGTGCGTCGCACATTTCCCTGCACATCGCCTGGGTGCGACGCACATTACCAATGTGCGTAGCACCTTGTGCAATGTGCGACGCACATCCCCCCCCCAGGCTAGCCTGGGATAGCGGGCCAATGTGCGTCGCACACTGCCCGGGTGCGACGCACATTTCCAATGTGCGTCGTGTGCAATGTGCGACGCACATGGTGGAGCATCTGCATCGCACTTTGTGCCATGTGCGACGCAAATGTTTGAGTAATTTTTTTTTCGTTTTTTCAGCTTTTTTGTTAGTTTGTTTACATATTGCTAAAACTTGATGATTCAAAACTAAACAAACATTCATATTAATAATTGTGAGGGGAAAATTCGGCAGAGTCTCCTTTGTAATATGGATAACCCAAGAAATCGTTGGGAAATTATATATATATATATCAAAACATGCTTCAATACATCTCAAATGATATCAAGCAAGCAATCAATGTTGCAATACTCAACCGATGTTGCAATAATCAACCAATAATGTACAACTACTACACTTACTACACTTACTACACTTACTACACTAACAAGTTACTTGGCCTTTTCGTACCCCACGAGATGTTTAAAGTATTGCGCAAAATGATCTTTGAGTTCGTTGATATCTTCTATGGTGTATGGCTCAACGCTTGGAGGAAAATCCTATAAATATGTTAACTTAGTTAATAAACTTAAAATTATATAAGTAAAGTAACGAATTTACAACATATATATACCTTCTTCAAATCATTTGACTCATAGGGAAAGCCACCAGTAGAATATATGCTATTTGCTGCGGTTAAAAAGTGCCCTATTGCTTCGGTTTTTGACGCGCAATAATTAAGGAGGCAGCAATAGGTATTAATTATATTGCTGCGATTTTAAACCGCAACAATATCTCAACATATTGCTGCGGTTTCTAGCACAAAACCGCAGCAATATTATCATTTTTTATCAGAAAAAATCCAATATATTGCTGCGGTTTCTGGTCAAAACCGCAGCAATATGACCTGGTATAGAAAAAAAGAATTGTTTTTTTTTTTTTGCATTTGCCAATTATATTTGAAATATTAAAACCAAATAATTAACATATTCACTATCCATTAAATTTACAGACAAACTGAAGATAAAATGTTCATTAATATATAAAGATGTTACATATGTTACAAAAGAATCAATGTAAAATAGAAAAGCAAAATTTAAAAAAAATAAACATTGTGCACCATTCATTTACCACATTCATTACATTCATATCAAAATCATGCTCTTCCTTTAGCATTTAAAAAATAAAAAATCAGATTTGGATTTTTTTTTATGCAAATCTGACATATAGAAAATAAAAATAATAAAAGCAAGTTAAAAAAAAAAAAAACAAAACCAACGAAATCTGGTTGAAGAAACCAGTCACCACCGTCGACATTCAGCAACAAAATCATGCGACACCGACGGACCTTTGCGCGCCACCGACGGACCTTCGCGTGCCACCGACGGAACTTTCGTGCGCACCTCCCCTTTTTTCTCTCTCCTTCGAACCCCTTTCTTTCTTCTTGCGGGTTGTTCAATGGCGGCTGAGACTACATTTTTTCCGGATCCTTTCTCTCTTTCACAACCAACCCCACCACCACCGTTGCCATTTCCCACTCGAACTAAATCGACCACCTCCTGGGTGGGTAGTTGGTGACGGAATCCTCCACAAAATGGAAAGAATTCGTTCGATTGAAAGTGTTGTCACCAGTGGTCGCTCGTCGAAGACTCGAAGAGAGAGTCGCCACTAGATTCGCTGGTGGAGGATGAGAGAGGAAAAGGAGAGTGAGAAATAGGAGGAAGAGAGGAAGTGGAGAGTGAGAGGTAGGAAATGTCGTGTGCAGAGGTTAGGAGGAGAGAGAGAGGAAATAGACGGCTGAGACTTGAGAGATGTAAAGAACCCTAATGGGGTCGTGTTATCCTTTTATATAGTAAAATAGGCTATTGCTGCGGGTTTTTTAAAGAACCGCAGCAATAGGCTTAAATACTATTAAAAAACAATATTTTTAGTCTATTGCTGCGGTTTCGACTGCAAACTGCACCAATATATCCGGTCAAACAGTCAAACAAATTTCAAATTTTTTTCCGTTGAGATCTATATTGCTGAGCCGAAACCGCAGCAATATGTTTATTTTATATTTTTCTTTTCTTTTTACGTTATATATTGCTGCGTATGGGTAAAACCGCATCAATATTACCGCAGCAATAAACAATTATTCTACTACTGAGCGGACGATTAGAAACATGTATTTCATAACGAAATAGCCGCATTCATCTCCTCCCGTTTGTTGAGCACACTACACCACATTTAAATACACATATTAGAATCGAAAAATTAAGAAATATTAAATAGAACTATAAAATGCATATCAAATACAAAACCATAAGAGTTTTACCTTCATAGATATCCAAGACAATTTTGTTGGTTTTTTGATACCTTCAAGGCGCAGGAATGATGTATATGCAATAAAACAACACAAACCAATCCATTCCTTAGATTTCCCTCCCCACCCATTAAGGTATGTCCATATAGGTTTGGTTATGATTCAACATATATTTTCCCAATCACATAATAACCAAACAATTCACATATATACATTCCAAATCATATAACCAAACAATAATTATTCATTAAATTAACGTAAATAAAAAAAACGTACCTCTGCTCTCAAGGAGTAGCGAATACAAGCACTCTGAAGTGAGGTTGGAAGAAAAGTCACACCGCAACTGATTTCATACAATGTAAACGAGTGGCAAAGTGAGAGAATGCATGATTATTAATGTAGATTAATACATAAAAATTTTTAAAAAAACACACACAAAAAAATACATACATTGTCGGCAAGAATGTGAGAGTGCACCGGCGAGTGTGCGGCGAGTCGACACCGACGGCGTGAATGAGGGAAAGCACCGTTGACGTGAAGTTACCCTTTGACCCGTCCTTCCAGTAAACCAAGTCCCTAACTATTGGATCCTCGCGTAATCCGTGGGCTTGGATTGATGTTAAGTTAAGTGAGCGCCGAGAACCGGTGGAGCACAGGCGGCGAGAATGAGATAGAGAGAACCGGTGCAACGAGTCGGCACCGGCGGCGAGAGAACCAGTGCAGCGAGTCGGCACTGCCGAGAGTGAGGACCAAGAATGAGAGAGGGGGGAGAGTGTGTGTGTGTGAGAGAGTGGGGTGCGCTAGAAGCGGAAGTCGCCGGCAAGAGTGAGGGTGCACCAGCGAAGTTATGGAGCGCTGGCGAGTGTGAGCGAGAGTAAGGGTGTGTCGCAGAAGAGGGAGAGAGAGTTTGTATTGATTTAGGGCTCGAAAAAAACAAGCCGTTGAGAATTACTAAAAGGTGGGCCAAGTAATTTGGGTCGGACAGGTCTGAGGATCCGACGCAGATTACCTTTGTGCGTCGCACCCAGCCCCTAGTGTGACGCACATTGGCCTCACTTTCTCCTCAGGATACGAGCAATGTGCGTCGCACTAGGGGTTGGGTGCGAAGCATAAAGGTAATATGTGTCGCACATACAGAGGGTGCGACGCATATTGCTCGTATCCTGATATTGTTGTTGATGTTTTGCGTCGAATGCTCTTTGTCATGCGACGCAAATAGGTTTTTTTGCGTCACTTCCGTGTCTGTGCGACGCATCAGGGGACGCAAATCGTCATTTTTCTACTAGTGCCACGTCTCCAACAAATATGGGTGTTCATTGTTGATTGCAAGCAGCAGCGTGCCATGTCCATCGAAGAGTATTACACAACTTTGATGGGTCTCTATGACGAACTTGATCGTCTCCAGCCTCTTCATGACTGCGTGTGTAATCAGTGCACGTGTGGAGTGGTCGGAAAATTTGCTACGACCAGAGAAGAAGAGAAGATCCAACAATTTCTTATTGTCTTGGATGATGATTTATATGCGACGGCTCGTAGAACAATTACTATCCCTCAACTTAACAGGTTTCAAACTCACGAACAGGGGTTCTTATAATTAAGCAATTGTACTTTTTTGATACAATAGCTGAACGAGGCACATAAATCGATGCAACTTTTTTGTTTACGGTAGAGATTACATGTTTAGTTTTGACAAAAATTGCCTTTATATTTTTTATTTAATCATAGTTTTTTTTTACATAAAGTTAACTTTTTGGAATAAAAGAATATTGTGAGTGCGCAGTGTTGGCAGCTCACAAAGAGCGTTTTTTCATTCCTCCCCTCTGGGGTCTGGTGTAATGTGTTCCTTATTAAATGTCATTTTGTCTTTTTCTGTCATCATCATATTTGCTCTGTTATTTGTTGGTACCTTATTATTATATTATTATTTTTATCAGATGATTGTTTACACGAGTAACACGACTACACCAACTCCATCTTGGCCTGTAGCCTGTAATGACTGGTAATATTATTGATGGAGGATTTATTTCATTGTTGGTCTGGTTATCTCATCAGATATAGAATATAATGTTATTTTATCATTACAGTGGATCCAGGATCCCGTTTAAAGCTTTTCAAAAACACATATTACATCTACCGAGCAACCTCAGATCATTGAAATAAATAATCAAAATCATTGGATTTCGGGGAGATCCAGTATCCCGTTTAATGATCCTCAACAATATGACCTACTATGTATTAGGTATTACCTACGGAGCAACCTCAGATCATTGGAGTCTCACTATTGTTAGCACATTTTTAAGTACTTAACTGTGTGGCCAGTTTATATAAAAGATCAATTATTGAATTTAAAGGCTATTAATTAATATATTAAGAATTACTTTTGGCTAATTAAGTATGGATATTAATCAACCACATAATACAATATAGCCAAGATTCAAAATGGAAACAGACCAAGTGACCAGCTAGGATAACTAAATGTGATGATAATAGGTCTTGCTTTCTATAATACTAGATTTTTTTTGCACGCGATGCGTGCTTGAATTTTTTTCGAAACAAAAACTTGATTTTCTTCGGCATAAGAGTCAAAATTTGGACATTAGACATAAGTAATATAAGTTTTTTTAGTTGCAAAATTTGATTGGTTTAGTTTCTGTCACTTAATTCTCTCACCAATCTTTTTTTTTTTTTTTTTTTTTTTTTTGAATTAAGTACAGTACTTCATAAATTGTATAGAAAGTGGACACTTTGATTTCAATTCAATTTTTTCATAGGTTGTAGTTTGTAAGTGAACTTTTAAGTTTTTGTAAAGTTTTCTCATTTTTAATGATTTGCATAACGTAAATTATGCAATTTTTTTAGTTGACTTATTTTTATATTTCAATTTCACTATAAATATACCTCTATTTTTTTATCATGACCCACCATTAATTGTGAATGGTTCTTGAGAATAGTGATTTATACGTAAATTTTTGTAAATATTTTTGTATGTATTGACATTTTAGGTTATTAGATTTAGTTTGGATACTAATTTTAAGTGTTAATAAAGTTTCTTGATTATTTGAGTGATTTGCGTGATTTTTGTAACATGATTTTCTCAATTGTATGAGTGATTTGTAAACTTTCTTCTTTTAAATGATTTGTGAGTGAGTGTTGTATATTAATTTTCAGTAGTTTTTTTTAGTGTGGATTATGATTTTGACATTCCTTTTGTAATTTAGAAAAGAAATGGGGGCAAAATAGACATTTCAAAAGAGGACACCTTTGCTCCCTCCTTCCCTTATATAATAGAGATTATGGGTTATTGAGAGTTGTTGGGGTTACTTATGTCCCTTGTTGGATTTACTTATGCTAGATAATGTTTGATATATTAAGAGTTTCTTAATATAGGCAGTTTGTGATCTCAGGAGTTATCACTCTATAAAAAAGGTTTCTTATGTCTTAATATAATTAGTTTTTCTTTATACGTGGCTACATGGTTATTAACCGTACGACCAATCGCACATAAGACTTGATGTCTACCAAGATGGATTTAAAACCTAATTATGAAAAAGAAATGAGAGTTGATTGAAGGGCACGAATCATGATGTATAACATGCACTTTACCGTTTCACTACGCTATCATATTTATGTACGTACTAGGACAACTAAATGTGATGATCATACTTATCCTTTCTTTATCTGTTATATTGATAGTCCTTTCGTGTTGCTGATAAGTTTAAAGCTTGTTATTGTCACCTTAAATTTGAGGTAGAGTGTTTCTCTCTCTAGTTTTTTCTCTCGACTCTTGAGGGTCGTAGCCATGGCAAGAAATGCTAGAGCTCAGAAGACAGGGAGTGCTACCAATAAACTGACTGGACCTAGTGGTGATTCAGAGGCTAAAAAGACAAAATCGATGGAAGAATTACTTGGTGTACCTGCGATGGAGTTTGGGAATGTAATTACTGACGAAGATGAAGTAATTTGTGAGGTTCAAATTAGTCAAATGACTCAGCGTGTTTTCTCGGGGTGGCTGTCGATGATGCAGATGCACTCATCGGCGGAGAAGCAAAAGCAGAGTTCGAGAGTGCAAATGGCAGATAGAATAGTCAGGAATCAAGAACCTCTTCCGATTCTGCATTTTGATGATCCAAAGGTGAGTTCATTTCAGTCTAATACTATTGATGCTTTGAATGTTGAGAAAATCAAAATTGATGTTGATGATGTACAAAGTGAGATAGATTTTTGAAATTCTGCTCTGATTTGTTATGTGGTTGGTGCGAATCCTCCTCCCTATGTATTGGAGGCATTTCTTCGTAAAATTTGGAGGAACTATGAAATTGATAAGGTAGTATTAATGAAGAAAGGAGTGTCTATTGTGAGACTCAAGTCTATGGAGAAACGAGATGCGATTTTGGCGGGAAATGGTGTTTTCTTTGATAATAAGCCTCTGATAGGGAGAGCGTGGGAACGAAATATGGATATCGCTAAGGAACAATTTGATGTTCTTCCTACATGGATTCAACTGTATGTTCATTTTAAATACTGGGGGAAAACTGTCTGAGGAAGTTAGTGTCTCCTTTAGGCAAGTACCTGCAGCTAAGAGCCTAAGAGGGAGAAACTTACTTATGCTAGGATTCTGATTGAGGTGAAAGTGGATCAAGACTTTCCTGATCAGGTTAGTTTTATCAATAAGAAGGGTGTTGAGGTGGTGTTTGAGGTGAAGTATGAATGGATGCCAATTATGTGTACAAGTTGTAACATAATAGGACAGAGGGTTGAGGAGTGTAAGAAGGGAGAATTGAGGAAGGAATGGAGGCCTAAAGCAGTCCAGGTAAATGATGATATTGAGAAGATTAGGACTGAGCTATATGTGAGGAGTCTACAGAATGATGGATTTCAGGTGGTGGGTACTAATGCTAGGAAATTGGCTTCACAGAGGCAAGATACAGTTACAAGGAATGTATGTGTTTGAAGTGCTTGGTACAATGGATTCAGAAGAAGTTGTGGTCGGGCAGGTGGTGTGTGAAGGAATGGGATCAAAAGAGACAAGGGAGGGGACTCTCCTGGGAATGATGGATAGTATGAATTGTTGGAATGTCCGAGGGATTAATTGTTTGAGTAAACAGAAGGATGGTAAGAAATTTTTTAATATCCGATCCCTTGGATTAGTAAGTCTCATTGAGACAAAGGTGAAAATAAATTAAATGGGAGTGTTATATCAGAATGTTTTTGCACGCTGGTGCTTCACAACTAATTATGTTTGCCATCCTGGTGGTACACTAGTAGAATAAATGCTATTTGTTGCGGTAATATTGTTGTGGTTTTACCTATACGCAGCAATATAACACGCAAAAAGAAAAGAAAAAATAGAAATTAACAATATTGCTGCGGTTCCCGCCCAAAACTGCAACAATATTGTCTAACGGACACTTTTTAGAAATAATGTGGGGCCCTGATGAACAACAAATATTGTTGCGGTTGCCACGTAGGATCGCAGCAATATATTAAAAAAATATGTTTTTAATATCTTGTTGCGGTCCTACGTGGCAACCGCAACAATATATGCTGAATTAACAAAAAAAAGACGCGCCTGTTGGAATTATAAAACAATATATGCAGCAATATATGCTTAGGGTTTTTCTTTCTCTTCTGTCAAGAGAGGCGCCTCTCTCTCTCTCTTCTCTCTCCTCTCTCTCTCCCCCTCTCTCCTATCTCTTAGTCGTTCGTTTCCCTCACATTCTCTCTCCTCTCAGCCTTCGTTTTTTCTCACCCTCCCTCCTCGCTCACTCACCGTCGCCACAAAGCCTCCTTCGTCGCCGCATCAACAATTGTTCGCTCACTCTCCTCGTCGTCGCATCTGTTCGCAAGTCGCTCGACGCAACAAAGCCTCCTTTGTCGCCATCAACAATTGTTCGCTCACTCTCCTTGGCGCCGCATCTGTTCGCAATTCGCTCGAAATCACCATCTTTAATTTGCGAAATTTCGCAGTCGGCGAGTTCATCTTCACTCAACTGGTGTTTTGTCTTCTACAGTGATGTTCTTTATTTTATTTTCAGATCTGAATTTCTACAATGAGTTCATCTTTGTTCATCTCCTCGGCGCCGCATATGTTCGCAATTAGCTCGAAATCACCATCTTCGTTCATGATTTTGGGTTGAATTTTTCGATTTGCGTGGTGGTTGCTGGTGGTGGTTGTTGGTAGTAGTTTAGGGTTGAAATTCGTGGTCGACATTACTGGTGGTGGTTGTTGGTGGTAATTTTCGACTTTCAAGATCTAATGTCATTTTTTTAATTTTTCTTTAATTTTTAATTTTCTTTATTGGTAGTGATTTGCGTAGTGATTTGCGTGGTGGTTGTATTCTTTTTTTAATTTTTTTGAAATCTTTTTTTATCAGCTTTGTTTTGATTTTTTTATATATTATTGTAATTAGAGTCTCTGTATCTGTATTCTTTTTTTCGTTTTTTTGAAATCTTTTTTATCAGATTTGTTTTGATTTTTTTATATATTATTGTAATTAGGGTTTGTAAATATTATTTTTATTGAATATATAGTGGTTTGGTTTAGTTGCATTTTGTGTTGTTATCGTATTTCAATGCAGCAATAGTCTCCTTGAATGAGAGATTGATAGTGGATGGGTTTGTTGGGTGTTTTATTCTTTTGAATTTAATTTTAAAATGCAAAAAAAAAAAAAAAATTATATACCAGGTCATATTGCTGCGGTTTTGAGCAGAAACCGCAGCAATATACTGGATTTTTTCCGATAAAAAATGATAATATTGATGCGGTTTTGTGCTAGAAACCGCAACAATATGTTGAGATATTGCTGCGGTTTAAAACCGCAGCAATATAATTTATACCTATTGCTGCCCTCTTAATTGCTGCGCGCCCAAAACCGCAGCAAATAGCATTTATTCTACTAGTGGTAGAATAGTTGTGGCTTGGAATCCTTTAAGTTTTAATGTGAGAATTGATCTGTTTACATCACAATTGATTCAATGTTGGGTGGAGCCAAAGACTGGAATAGAGGGATTTCAATGTTCTTTTGGGTATGCATTCAATAGTGCAAGTAGGAGGGAGGAATTATGGAAAGATCTCTCTTATCTTTCTGACAAAATTCAGGAGCCTTGGATTTGGATGGGTGATTTTAACTGTGTGTTAAATAAAGAGGTGAGATTAGGGGCTCCTGTAAGGAAATATGAGATGCTTCCTTTTACGATGTGTGTAGCTAAATGTGACATGGAGGATTTGCAGGCTGTAGGGTGTTACTTCACTTGGAACAACAAACAGCTTGAGGAAGGAAGAGTCTTCAGCAAACTTGATAGAGTGATGGGTAACTCTAGGTGGAGGGAGAGCTTTCTGGCCATGGAGGTTGTTTTTTTACCTCAAGGTCTTTTTTATCACTCCCTAGTGATTGTCAGGTGCCATAATGTAATTCGAGGGAAGGCTCCTTTTAAATATTTTTGAATATGGAGGGAGGCTCCTGAGTTTAAGGAAAGAATTAGAAGAGGTTGGAATGAAAGAGATGCATGCTCAGCCATGTTTCAACTTGTTAAGAAATTAAGAAATGTGAAAGATGGATTGAAGAGTTTAAATAGAGTTGAGTTTAGTGATTTGCAGGTTGTAGAGAGTGAGGCTAAGGCTCGGCTTGAGCTGTGTCAGAGGCTTGTTCATAATAATCCTAGTGACAAAGAGGTGGGGGAGGATGAAATCAAGGCAGGGTAGACTATAGGAGAATTCACTCCTTGTATATGTCTTTTCTTCAACAAAAGGCTAAGATATCCTGGATTATATTGGGTGATGACAACATCAGACTCTTTCACCAAGCTATCAGAGCTAGGAAGTTACAGAATAATGTTTACAACAACCATGATAAGGAAGGTATACTGGTGGAAAATGTTCAAAATGTTAATGTAGCTTTCTTGGAGTATTATAAAAGCTTGTTGGGTTCCAATAGAGCTCAAATGGGTTCTATTTAGAGGGAGGCAATTGAAGTTAGGCCTGTGTTGACTGAAAGGCAACAGGATAGTGTAATGATGCCTATTAGACCTGAAGAAGTCAAGGAAGCTTTGTTTTCAATGTAGGGGGAGAAGGCCCCAGGTCTGATGTTTTTGGGGTTTTTTTTCTACAAGGATTCTTGGGATGTTGTTGGGGAGCTTGTCACTAGGGCAGTTTTGGGTTTTTTTTTAACTCTGGAAAACTCTTGAAGGAGGTCAACTCCACTATTCCGACTTTAATTCCAAAAGTCAAATGCCCAAGCAGTGTTACAGAGTTTAGGCCCATAGTATGTTGTAATGTGATCTATAAGATCATTACAAATATTATTTGCAACAGAATGAAGGGTGTATTACCTGAGATTGTGGCTGAAAATCAGGGTGCTTTCATTCAGGGCAGGGTTATTGCACATAATATTCTAATATGCCAGGATCTAGTGAAGAGTTATGGGAAACAGAATGCAAGTCTAGGCTGCATAATCAAGATGGATATGAAAAAGGCGTATGATTCGATTGATTGGAATTTCTTGAAGGAGGTATTGTCTGCACTTAGATTTCCTAATAAGTTTGTTAGGCTTATTATGGAATGTGTGAGTACTCCGAGATATTAGTTTGATACTTAATGGTGATGAGTTGTTTGGCTATTTTGAAGGCAAGAGAGGGCTTAGGCAGGGGGATCCTATGTCTCCTCTATTATTTGTTTTATGTATGGAGTACTTATCTAGAGTTCTCACCTTGGTAGGAGCTCTTTCTGAGTTTAAATTTCATCCTAGGTGTCGAGGGGTCAAGTTAAATCATCTAATATTTGCGGATGATGTTATCTTATGTTGTAAAGGGGAATATGCCACTGTGTTTACCATGTTGGAAGGTTTTCAGCATTTCTCAGATGTATCTGGCTTAGAAGTGAATAAAAGCAAGACTGAAATCTTCACTTCAGGTATGAATTCAATTGAGACTCAGAGAGTACTTGATATGTCTGGTTTTACTCTGAGGCGTTTTCCTTTCACATACATAGGGGTTCCTATTTGTCACAAGAATATTTCTAGTCATGAATGTCAGTGCTTGATTGACAAAATGATAGCTCGTATTCAAACTTGGAGTAATAGAAATTTGTCTTACCAGGGAAGGTTGGTGTTGGTAAATTCTGTTCTCTTAAGTATTAATGTGTACTGGGCTCAAATTTTCATAATTCCAAACCATGTTATGAAGGAAATTGAAAATATTTGTAGAGCATATCTCTGGTTTGGATCCAGATACAACCATGCTGGTAAAGTTGCTTGGGATCAGGTGTGTGTCCCTAAAGTGCAGGTGGGCTTGGTTTGAGGAACAATCAGATGTGGAATAAAGCTGCGATTGGAAGATATATCTGGGCTATTAGTGTGAAGAAAGAGAGTCTGTGGTTAAAATGGGTGCATGAAATCTACATCAAAAATGCGAATTGGTGGGAGTATAAGCCTCCTGTTGATGCTAGTTGGTATTGGAAAGCAATTTGTTCCATAAAAGAACTGATGAAGTCTATTGTTTCTCAGTTGCAGTTAGTGAGTTGTTAAATTTGAGATTATATGAAAATGGGCCTAGGTAACCCAATAAGAAGGAGGAGAGTTTAGCCCACTTACAAGGTAGGAGGTTCCATCCTAAAACCAATTGGTGATAGGAGGAGTAACTCCTAATCTTATAAAGTGGTTTATTCTCTTTTCTTTCTCCAATGCGGGACACTCACAAGTGGGCATTTGATGGGTTTCAACACACCCCCTCACTTGTGAGTGTCTTTAGAATTTAGAGCTAACTGGAAAGGTAATCAGAAATAATCCTCTTAGGGGCTGGACATCCTGTCGAGGTAAACCCTTATCCAGTTGCTTGATTAGAAGCCCAGTTTAGAAGAGACCCACAACCCGGGCTCTGATACCATGATGAGAAACATAAGTTAACATTTCAGAGGTTCTCTCAATACTCAGCATCCATTTCATTCATTCTGTCTTAAAAAACCTTTACAAGGAAAATGATCTCCTATATATCCTACAACCTCCCTGTAGGACGTTTCCTAGGAAACATAATAAAACGGCTAGAATGCCAGCTGTACACAGACACTTTTTAGGAGCTAACAGACAAAATATAAACAGCATTACTACTGATCCCTAGGATGATTTTCCTAGTATTCTTCTTGACTGCTGAGAGCACTCACTTAGTGCCAGAATGATATCATCTTAACACTCCCCCTCAAGATGAGAGTGAGGTAGGAGACAGAACTCCCATCTTGGACAACAGGAACTGATGTTGATCAACATTAAGCACCTTAGTAAGAACATCTGCAACTTGATTGGAGCTGGATACATAGGTAAGACAAATAGACCCAGCAGTGACTTGTTCTCTAATGAAATGGCAATCGATTTCAACATGTTTTGTTTTTTCATGATGTACTGGATTGGCTGCTATAGCAAGTGCAGCTTGATTATCACACATGATAGGAGTAGCTTCAATTTGTTTGAGCCCCAGTTCTCTTAACAGTTGCTTCACCCATAGGACTTCACACTCAGCCATAGCCATAGATCTGTATTCAGCCTCAGCTGTAGACGTAGCTACTACAGTTTGTTTTTTAGAATTCCAGGTAATTGGAGATTTACCAAGGAGAAGACAAAACCCTGTGGTTGATCTTCTGGTATTAGGGCACCCTTCCCAATCACTATCACAGTAAGCCTGTAGCTTGGCTGCTGACTGTGGTACCAGGAGAATTCCTTGTGCTGGAGACCCAGCAAGATACCTGAGCACCCTTTTTGCTGCTTGGAAATGCACACAGGTGGGTGAGTGCATGAACTGACTCAGAACATGAACAGTTTAGGCAATGTCTGGCCTAGTGACTGTGAGATAAATTAATTTTCCCACAAGTCTCTAATATATGTCTGGGTGTGGAAGAGGCTCCCCAGAAGTATTCAAGAGTTTTATATGAGAATCCATGGGAAGTATCAAAGTTCTGCACTTCTTCATGTCATATTGGTGTAACAAATCATTGATGTATTTCTTTTGAGACAGAAATATTCCCGAGAACTTCTATCCACTTCAATTCCAAGGAAGTACCTAAGCTCTCCTAGGTCTTTCATCTTGAATTCATGATTCAACATGAGTTTAGCAGCTTGAATAACTTGCATATTATTACCTGTGAGAATTAGGTCATCCACATATGCAAGTATTGCAATAAACCCTTCTTGACTGTGCTTGGTAAAGAGTGAATAATCAGCTTTTGACTGAGTAAAGCCATGCTTCCTGAGAACAGTACTGAGTTTGGCAAACCATTGCCTTGGTGCCTGCTTAAGTCCATATAGAGACTTAAGTAGTTTACACACCTTGGTAGATGATGATGAATCTGCTATGCGCTCCCCCTCACCTACTGATCTGAACCTGAATCCTTCTCTTAGATACCCTGGTGGCATCTTCATATACACTGTTTCTTCTAGATCTCCATGTAGGAATGCGTTTTTCACATCCATTTGATGTGTAAACCATCCTTGTATAGCTGCAACAGCTAGAAGAGCTCTCACTGATGTGAGTTTGGCTACTGGTACAAAAGTTTCACCATAGTCAATCCCTTCCTTCTGTTTATTTCTCAACACTACTAGTCTTGACTTGTATCTTGTGGTGTTTCTCTGAGGATCATACTTAGTAGTGTATAGCCATTTACCACCTATTGTATGCTTTCCTGGTGGGAGCTCAGTGATAGTCCAGGTTTTGTTTCTTCAAGAGCAGTTAGCTCTTCATTCATTGCCTCCAGCCAGTGAGAATACCTTGCAGCTTCCTTAAATGACCTTGGATCAGGTCTTGTATCAACAGTGCTCATGAAGCAAGTGAACTTGTGAGTCACTGGTGTAGCACTCACTCTTTGTACACAGTTAGCACTAATCTGATAGTCTGAGTGCCAGGTGGGTGTTCTCACAGCCCTAGTAGATCTCCTTGGCTCTCTGTCCCTGTGAGTAATATCCTCATTTTCTTGATCATTTATGCTCCTTACTTCTGTTCTTGCTTCATCTATCCACTGATGTGATGTGATGACATGCACATCTTGTTCAATATCTTCTTGAGAAGAGACAGAGTGGAACAAGTGTTGTGGATAAATCTCTTCATAGAATTTCACATGTCTGGAAACAAATGTTGTTCCATTCATAAGGTTGCGTAATCTGTAACCCTTCTGACTTGTGGGGTACCCAATAAAGATGCATGGAACACCTCGAGCTTGGAACTTATCCCTCCTTCTTTTCTGGGTTATAGGCAAAAGCTAGGCATCCAAAGCACCTCAGGTGATTGTATTCAGGTGCCTTCTTGTGTAATATCTCATAAGGTGACTTATTTTTTTAAGATCACACAGGTAATCTATTAGTGATGTGTGTTGCTGCTAACCACATAGTCACCCCAGAATTGTAAAGGTAGACCAGCACTAAATCTTAGTGCTCTTGCCATTTCAAGCATATTCCTGTGCTTCCTCTCAGCTCTTCCATTTTGATGAGGGGTGTCAGGGCATGAAGGCTGATGAAGAATGCCTAATTTCTCAAAGAAAGGCTTGCACTTGCTGTCATCAAACTCAAGTGCATTATCAGATCTTATTACCTTCACCTGCTTTCCAAATTGATTCTTAGCCATCTGAACAAAAGGTCTGTATAGCATCAAAATGCATCAGACTTTATTTTAGTAAATGAACCCAGGTTACCCTAGAGTAATCATCTACTAAAGTAAGAAAGTATTTAAATTTCCTTTATAGCTTACCTTGTATGGCCCCCATGTGTCAATGTGAATTAGATCAAAGAGATCTTCAGCTCTTTCTTCACTTTGACTGAAAGGAAGCTTAGTGAACTTTGCTAAAGGACATGTGAGGTAAACATCATTACTTTCATGCTTCACACTGATTTCTTTAATCATTAACACCTTCTTCAGAGGGGCATGTCCCAACCTGTGATGCCACAAAGTTTCTTTGCTCATCTTCTTAACTCTCTTCACAGTGCTAGGGATTTGTTTATAGCCATTTGCATTCATAGCTATTTTTCCCTTCATATACTCTTTCTTCTGAAGGGTTTCATTCTTGATATTCATCAAGATTTTTCCAATCTCTTCATTCAGGAGGTAGTAGAGGCCATGTTCTCCTCTTGCTACTCCTATAACTTCATCAGTATTGCAATCTTGAGTAAGGCAATACTTATCACAGAACACAGCTTTACAATTTCTTTCTTGACATAATTTGTTCACAGACAGTAAATTATGCTTGAATGAAGGAATACACAGAACATTTTTCAATTCCAGGTTGTTTTTGAGTAAAACATTTCCTGTGTGTGATTCTAGATGTCTCACCAGTAGGAAGGTTTATCAGAGAGTTACCTTTGCTTGCACAAGCACTACTCAGTAATTCA
Source organism: Beta vulgaris subsp. vulgaris (assembly GCF_026745355.1). Taxonomy (NCBI): domain Eukaryota; kingdom Viridiplantae; phylum Streptophyta; class Magnoliopsida; order Caryophyllales; family Amaranthaceae; genus Beta; species Beta vulgaris. The sequence goes on along the minus strand of NW_026611040.1, from coordinate 176,067 downwards.
AGCCTTCCTGTCATGTGGTTTGATGCACCAGAATCCACAATCCATTCACCATTTTTCATTGAATCAGCATAATAGCAAGAAACCATACCTGAGTAGCTCACATCCATCTCTTCATCAGTATCACACCCCTTGGAAGGTTTGGGGAGAAGACTTAGAAGTTGCTCTAACTTTGTTGCAGTTATGGTTGTTGCATTACTTCTCGAAGCTGTGTTGTCATTGTGAGCTTGATTTCCTTGAACATTTACAGCTACTTTCACACCACCTCCTCCAGGCTTCCACTTGTTCCATTTCTGATTCATATTACTCTTCCTTTGCCCTTATATTGAGATGATGACCCAGCTTGTTCTTTGCTTAGGATCTTAGTTGGAAATCCTATTACAAACCAGCACTTGTCTTGTGTATGTCCACTTTTCCCACACACAGTGCATTGAAGAGAAGTGTAATTACTCCCAGATTCTCCCCCTGTGCCTTACTATACATAGTAAGAGTATTGTGTTCTTCTTTTATCTTCCCAAGTATTTCTCTCTGAGCTTCCTCCTGGTCCAAGTAACTACATGCTACTTCAACACTTGGCAGTGGTGTCATCATAAGTATTTGGCTTCTTTGAACATCATATGACTCATCTAAGCCATTTAAAAATTGAAATAGCTTATGTTCTTCTGTTGTAGTTCAGAGCTTGAATAACTCATTTATTTCAGTGGTCATGCTAGTGAGAGGTGGGAGATTGTTCAAAGATTCAAGCTCTTCCCATGTACATCTCATGGATGTATAATACTCGCTGATACTTTTTTCTTGTTGTTTTGTTTCATACAACTCTTTATTGAGTTTGTATTTTCTGGTGCCATTAGTGAGTGAGAAGCGTTGCTCAAGCTGTTTCCAGATGACACTAGCATTGTTAACAAACATGATTGATTTCTTTATGGATTCAGAAACAGAACTTAGGATCCAGGAGATTATCATGCTATTACATGTCTCCCATGCCTCACCTTTTACAACATCTGTGCTCTTCTTTTCTGATCCTGTAACAAATCCAAGCTTCCTCTTAGAAGCTAGGGCAATTGCCATGGATCTCTTCCAGGATCTGTAGTTTCTAGATCCCTGAAGTTTTTCAATGACCATGAAATTGTTTCCATCAGATGGATGCAAGTACAAGGGACTTGTTACCTTTATGGTAGTCATGTTCTTTTTCTTTCTAGCTATTTTGAGATTTTTTCAGGAAGAAAGATTAAAAATTTGGTTTTGAAAAACACACAGTCACTCAGGACTGGTCTCTAGTAAACATAAATTAATTTTTGGAGAAAAAGGGATGAGCAGAATGATGATTTACTAACCATAGCTCTAATACCATGTTAAATTGAGATTATATGAAAATGGGCCTGGGTAACCCAATAAGGAGGAGGAGAGTTTAGCCCACTTACAAGGTAGGAGGTTCCATCCTAAAACCAATTGGTGATAAGAGGAGTAACTCCTAATCTTATAAAGTGGTTTATTCTCTCCTCTTTCTCCAATGTGGGACACTCACAAGTGGGCATTTCATGGGTTTCAACATGAGTATTGGAAGATACTCAATTAAAAATATTTACACTGAAATGCTGGGGGTACAGAGAAGAGTAGATTGGGATAAAGTTGTATGGTGCAGGCTTGGAACCCCAAAACATATATTCCTTCTATGGATGGTGATGAAGAACAGATTGTAAACAACTGATAGACTATGCAGATATGGGGTGAGTTCTAGTCCTTTGTGTCAAATTTGTGGGGTGGAGAATGAATCCTAGGAACACTTATTTTTTAAAAGCACATTCGGTATGGTGGTTTGGTCAAGGATATGTGAATGGCTGGGGTTGGGGAATAGGAGGTCCTCTGTAGCTGAACTGATACACCGATTAAATAGAAGTAGGCATTCCAAAACAAAAAAAAAAGCTATAGTGGCTGCTGCTCTTGGTGCTGCTGTGTATACCATCTTGTGGGTGCGAAATGATGCTTATTGGAATATGAATGTTCTGCTTCAGGGAGTATTGTGTATAGAATTTAGTATAATGTCATTCAAAGGTGTTATAGTGTTTTTCCTAAGAAGGCAGCTAGAAGAGATAAGGAGTGGATGAGGTTGTTAGCTCTTAATATGTAATTTAGTTTCTGAAGTAAACTCAGGTTTACTTGCTGTTTAGGGTTGTGACTTGTGTTTGGTTGTGATATATTACAATTGACTTACTGAGCAAAAAAAAAAAAAAAAGTTTAAAGCTTGTTGAACCATAAAATTTTAGGAGATAATGTATTCTTGGGTTCACTTATTATTTTAGTGGAAATGGAGATGGGATAGGAAATACTCATGTACATCATAATTAGAATTCGGTCTTTTAACGAGCGATTTTACGGTAAATTGGTTGCTAATAATAAAAATACCAACCATTTAGGAAGCAGATATTATCTAGCGTCTATTTCCAAAAATGCCGACCGCTTTGGAGTTTTGCTTATTACCGACCACCTTCTTGAGTACACAAACTGCCTACCAGGTGCTAATTGACTGCTCAGTTTTTTCAAAAAATTTAACTCTCTAAAAGTTCCATGCCTCTGCTTCCCATTGTATATAGTTTACTAGCTTCTATTCTATGCACACGATGCGTGCGTCGATTGTTTGGATATATTCTTCATAATATTCATCTAAATATAATTTTGGAAGTGTGATTTATAATTATTATTATACAAACTAATGTAAAGTGCTTAGAAATTGTAACGAACATTTAGATATAAGGTCTTATAGTCAAATCAAATTTGTAATTCTTTTTTATTAAATAACCATTTTTCTCATTTTGTAGTTACTTCGTTAATATTTAGTTTAATTTATCATTAGATTTTTGACCCCACCTTTGAATTAGGAAAGGGTATATTGTAGAAAATTTGAATATCAAATTATATAGCTAAGGACAAAAGAGACTTTTTAAAGGGGGACACTGTAGCTCCCCCCTTGACTTATATAATAGATATATGTTTGTATATCCTCATATGCATCTAACACCGTATACATAGTTTATATGTTTGTTTTCGCTCTTCACTTGGTTAATTGAATAACGCACTTGGTTGAATAAATAACGCCCTTGGTCACTATAACGATTCCTTATCAGAATTCCAATAATACGATACGATTTCTTATCCAAAATCAAACATCAATATAACTTACCATGATATGCTTCCTTGTTAGGAAATTAATATCGATATTCATATTCAAATACCTAATTAACATACGTTACATTACCTCATATGATTCCTTACCACGAATCCTATATCGAAACAACTTACCATGATACGATTCCTTATCGAAAATCAAATATCGAAACAACTTTCATAATTGGAGATAACTTTGTTTTAACCAAGGGAAAGAGAAGTGGACGGAGGAGACAAAGCTTACACTCCAATAGTGGTGTTTGTGACTCAACCATTAGCTTTACTTTTGGCCAATAACCATGACTAGTCCATATTTCAGTTTCGCTGATCAAATAAAAATCCACATGTTTTGCATTACATGATATATCACCCGATTATTACTCAATTACTCCCTCCGTCCCTTAACAGAGTGCCCATTTCTTTTTTGGACAATATTCAAAGCTAAAGAAAGCTCTCAAAAAATATTTCTAATATATAAGAAAAAATATAGTCATTGTTGGAACATTTAATTTATAGGGTAATGGGTTTGGTACTCATATGGTTTTATACTAGAAGAGGAGAAGGTCTAGTATGCAAAAGATTAGAGTACACAAAGTGGCAAAATCATGTTGAAAACAAGGGGAAAAACAGAAGCTGGTCGCGGGTCGCGACACCCGTCGCGGGTCGACCTGGGGGCCGTCTCGGGTCGCAAGTTGCGAGCTTCTTCGCGAGTCGCGACCTGTCTTCTGCCTTGGAACGCAAAAAGATGCCTTGATGGTTTTCAACCGTTGTGATGTCTATGTTTACCTTTTAATGATATTTAGGGTCCTTAAATCAGTGGATTAAAGGTCTTAAATGAGTGATTAAAAGGGGGGTTATGAAAGTAACCACTCTAATCTATGAAGGGTATATTTCCTATATAACCTTAATTTGTGATTCTTATGAGATAAACGTTAGAAGAAAATCAGATTTTCTATACTCTCTAATCTTCTTGCTTTGCTTAAGAGAAACCTTGCAAACTTCTCTTGAGTGTTCTTCACAAACACAAAACACAAGTTCTTGTTGATTCTCTCAGAAGATCATCTAAGTGGATTGTTCTCTCCATTGTATCTCATTAGTTATTTCCTGGTAACCCGGTGATCCTAGAGGGGAAAAATTAAACTTATAGGAAAGCATAGTTTTCGTGCCTTGGAGTGGGATATATGGTTCTCTCATTGATCACACCTAACAATCTATTAGTTTAATTTTCTTTCTTTTCGGATATGGCTCAATCACTCAAGGACATGACTATGAACTTCCAAAAATTGGATAAGTTCGAGGGGGTGGGTTATCAGAGGTGGCAAAAGAAGATGCATTTCTTGTTGACTACCTTGAATGTGGTGTAGTTCTTTCAACACCCATGCCACCACTCCCGGTGGATGGAGAGGGAGTATAATGAGGTTCAAGGAAGAGGGTAAAGTGGGAGAATGATGACTATATTTGTCGGGGTCACATTCTCAACTCACTTACCGATCCTTTGTTCGATTTCTACCAAAACGTGGAGAGTGCAAAGGAACTTTGGGATGCTCTTGAGGCCAAGTACATTTCGGAAGATGCTTCAAGTAAAAAATTTCTTGTTAGTAATTTTAATTCATTTAAAATGACTAATGATCGGCCTATTGTGGAGCAATTCCATGAGGTTCATCACATTTTGAACCAAATAAGATCACATGGTATGGTGATGGATGAGGCAATTGCGGTTGCCTCAATCAATAAATTACCAAATTCTTGGAAAGATACAAACATCTTTGAAATTAGAAAGGAAGACATGTCCATGGAGCATTAGGAACTCATCTTCGTATTGAAGAGGGGATCCGGCTCAAGATGGGGTTAAGGATACTACTCCTAGTATTCCTAAATCTACCATGAATTTGGTAGAGGTTGGTGGGTCTAATAAGACCAAGAAATCCAACAACAACAACTATAACAAAAACCAATGTTGCAAACAAGAAGAGGAAGACCCTCACTTGTTGGATATGCAATGGTCCATCTTAAGAGGGATTTTCCTTCTAAGAACAAGAAGAAGACAAAGAATGAACAACCTAGTGTTGTTCAAAACCAAGGTAAAATGACATGTAATGTAATTGAAGAAATGCATTTTGTTGCTATGATTTCTGAAATTATGTGTGTCAGGTTGATGATTCTTGGTGGATAGATTCGGGAGCCTCTAGACATGTGTGTAATAACAAGGATTTCTTCAAGTCTTTAAAATATTTGGATGATGGTCCATCTTGTATATGGGGAATGATTCTAGGTAAAGGCTAAAGGATAGGCCAAGTAGAAATTGTTGTTAACCTCGGGAAAGACTTTAACTCTCCGGATGTTGTTATGTACCGGAAGTTAGGAAGAATCTTGTTGCCGGAGGTCTTTTGAATAAGTATGTTTTTGAGTCGGATAAGTTTGTATTTCCAAGGGTGGTATTTTTGTTGGACAAGGTTTCTTTTGTAATGGAATGTTTAAATTTAGTATTGATAATAAAATTGGTACTAGTTTATTTACATGCTTGATGTTTCTTCTCTATGGCACAATCGTTTATGTCATGTAACTATCGTAGATTATATGACATGTCTAAAATGGGTTTGATACCTCCTTTCGATTTAAAGTTAGAGAAGTGTAATACTTGCATGCTAAATAAAATTACAAAAAATCCTTATCCTAGTGTGACTAGACAAACGGTATTGCTAGAATTGGTGCATAGTGACTTGTGTGACTTTCATAGTTCATCCTTCTTTGGAAATAAAAAATATGTTGTAACTTTTATTGATGATTTTTCAAGTTTTGTTACATATATTTATTATTTACTAAAGATGAAGCACTAGAAAAGCTTAAAACCTTTAAAACCGAAGTGGAATCCAACTTAATCAAAAGATTAAAAGACTTCAGACGGATAGGGGTGGTGAATACTATAATCCTGGTATTTTAGTTCCATTGTGTAATTCATGAAACTAACCGCTCCATAATCACCTAAAGTAATGGTATAGCAGAAAGGAAAAATAGGGTCCTAAAAGAAATGGTTAACACTATGCTTTCTAATTCGGGTCTTAATGACGACTTTTGTGATCATGATGCAATTTTAACTGCATGTTATATTTTAAATCGAGTTCCTAATATAAGGAATAAGACTACCCCTTATGAACTTTGGTTTAATTACAAAAAGCCAAATCTCATTACCTTGAGGTATGGGGCTGTCGGGCATTTGACAAATTGACGTAACCTAAAAGGAAAACTTTAGGTGAAAAGGGAATTGATTGCATTTGTTGACCCTTGAGTTTTGAAGATGACTTAACCACAAAAGACATAGTATATTTTATGTTGTTGTTGCTAGGTATTTCATTCTCGAGCAAAGAGAATACTTGATTTAAGATCAAAACGGAGAATTAATCAAAGATATAATTAAAGATGTACGAGTGATGAAGTATCAAGCATGGAATGAAGATTATAATGCATTAGGGTGTATTTATTATCTTCATGTTAAGGTTGAGTGAAAGCTCAATTAAGTTTGTGGTGAATTCTCAAAGGAACTTGGTTCTGTTCCCATGACAGGCATTGACACTGTTAGGAACAAGGTTAGGGAACAAGACTTAAAACTGGTTTAGGAACACCTAAATAACTCAAAAGTAGTGCGCCTAACTCTAGGTGTGTGCCTAATATGTTAGTTGAGTTTTTAGGGTTGTTTTTACTTAAGATCCACTATTTTAGGGAATTTGTTTTTAGTTTGTTAGGAAAAAGTTTTTAAAATGATTTTCTGATTTTATTTAGAAAAATATCTAACCGTTATCTTTTATATTTTATTTAAAAGATTTTGTTTTCAAAATAAAATATATTTCCTGTTTTTTTCACGATTTGGTTTTAAAATATAAAATTGATTTTCATTTTTATTAAAGTTATTTTTAAAAGATATTTTCCTGAAATCTAGCAAAAGTAAATATTTTATTTATTTCCTTGAAATATGATTACACGCCTAAACTACTGCTACATGTTTTTGTAGTTAGTGGATTTAGTGACTTAGTTAATTATCTCCCAAGTATTAATTAATTTAAATGAGTTTAATTATTCCTCAAGTTTGTAAAACCATGTAATTTGTTACTGCTTCTCTTATATAGTTAAGTAGTGGGTTAGTGGGTTAATTACTTATCAAGGAATATTTAATTTAAATTATTTAATTAATTAAAGTCATGGAGATCGTGGGATAGTGGATTAATTAGTGGATAAAATGTCTTGTCTTAATTGTCTATAAATAGTTGCCTAAAACCTTAGAACAATTTGTGTCTGACTTAGCTAAGTTGTCTTAGTTGTCTAAAAGAGTTCGTGTCTTTTCCTTAAGAGCATTCATACTTACATTAATCGAGTTTATTACTCTTCCATTGTTTTATAAAGGGTATTTTTGAGAAAACGTTTGAATGAACTCTTCTAAGTGTGAGAAGCTTTGAGTGAAGCAAGAGAAAGAGAAAGAGAAAGGAACTTCTAGTGAAGTTTGAGAGAACGTCAGTTGTGGGAACTGTCGTTGGGAACTTGAGTTGACTGACTTAAGTTGAGAATCGAGAGAAAAGTAATAGGTTGTAATCAGAGCTGTTTTGGCCTATTATAGTGGAAAGTTGTGTTAAAATCCCTTGTGGTCGAGTTGTTTCTTCCTACGAGGCCTAGGAAGTTTTTCCTCGCTAAATCTCTCGTTTCCCATTGTTTGTTCCCAAGTTTACTTTTAATTCCATAAAAAGTATAGCTTATTCTCTCACTATAATTCACTCCCCCTCTTATAGTCACTACTAGAAAAGGAGTGTTGTGAAGACGCTTTTTGGCCCAATTGGCGACGCTTAAAAGCGTCGCGAAATTTGCTCTCGACGCTGCCAAAAAGCGTCGAGCAGAATCAGTCGGGAGTTCGTATCACCAAAAAGCGTCGCCATTGGCGTCACCAAAAAGCGTCTCCCTCACCCATATAGCCGTCACCACATTGTTTAGTGGGGTGCCATCAATTAATTTATAGACGCTTTAAAGTGTCCTAATTCGAGATGCTTTTTGTCGAATATAATTAGTCACGACGCTTTTAAGTGTTGAGAGAAATTTGGTTGGAAAATTAATCATATATTTGTCATAAGTTCTTGACAAGGAAACGCGTCTAGATTTTGTATGGACTCTTTTGGTACTTTTTTCATAATTATATATAATAATACATAATAATATAATATATAGTAATTTAGAATATAAAGTCAACAATGAAACTTGAAGATTACATAAACTACTTCGAACAATGTATATGTTATCATAATCATAAACGTAGTTACACAATTAAAATTCCTACACACGTTAATCAATAATACTTCATAACTAATATGTTACTAAAAATACCACAAAATTAAAAAACACTCAAAATGTAGTTGTAGCCTTACAAAACTAACTAATACTAAGATCTAGCAAAAACAATGATGGTAGTCAATTTGAAGCCTCAAGTAGTGCCTCTTGTTCTTGATCTGTTGGACTTTTATTATTATTTTCGAGTACCTTCAAAAGTGAAAAATAAGACCAAAATTATAATTAGCACATGTAATATATCCCAAAAAATAGGTAACACGAGCATAAAAAATAGGTAATACGCTATTAAGTCAACCATTTAGACACTCAACTAAGCTTAGTTGACATGATTTTCCCGTTCTTAAAGCCACCAAACATGATTTAGGATACCAATCCAACTTCCTTAATCAGCTCCAAAAAGGAGGGCAGGATGCATTATTAGAAACAAACAAGGAGAACTTGTTATAGCAGCAACTTATAACCTTGATAATCTCTTCTGTTACCAATTTCATGCTATTATCTAGCAACAGCTTAGAGAAATGGGTTAAACACTCCAGCAAGATACATACATGTTCTACAAGACAGTAAGCCATTGCAACACTAGCAATTAGCATTACTACCTAGAAATATTGACGGTCCATCATAAGTGTAAAAGATATAACAGTAGAAAATTACCAAAAGAAGTCATAATTAACTTAGATTTTACAACTTCGAAGGGCATATCAAGTTCATAATTCTTTTACCAGATATGTAAATAAGACATCGGTCTGAACTGATAACACAAAAGAAAGACCAATAGTCAGCTGGTTTGAAAAAAACACCCAAGGAGATGAATATATAATCAAGACTCTAGACATAACTTTGTTCAAGGCTAATAAGTTCACATGAGTAAGGTTATGTTCAGGGGCGAGGAATGGACTCCCTGGAAAGAGGATTGGGTCATATGCAAAAGGGCTACTCAAGATCAAATTACAACTTATTAAGTTAAATATCAGTTTCAGGGCCAAGTTACATAAAACTTATAACTTAAGTTCCGGGCTGTTGAAATAATTTGAGATAAGTGAAATCAGGTGAAAAGAATGCACCTAAATAGAAGGAATATTGATTATTGGTAAGTTACCTACCTTTTACACCCAATCCAAGGAGCTCGTTATATGCCAAAATTCATCTCCTTCGACACGAACTGTCCCACCCTAAATACTACCAGTCCTTGCAAGAAGTTTCATAAATAATATGCATCTCTTATTGTAATAGCCCTGTTTCTAAGAGTCTTTATTTAAAAGCTAAATATAATTATTAAGTTAATTATGTTTCGAAAATTCTTATTTTATTTGAGATGTGGAATTTGAATTATTTTGTCGTGCTGTAATGTATTTATTTATTTAATTATATGAGATTATTATTATTATTAATATTATTATTAAAATTATTTTGGGTCTTATGTGCGACTAAGTTGAGTGGTATTTGGCCAAACAGGAAACCAAAGTCGGTTTTCCTTCCTTCCATTTATTTTAGTCGGCTAAAGGGTTTAATAAACCCACCTTCCTTCTTTCTCTGTCATTTATCTCAAAAGATCCTAAACCCCAATTGATGAAAACCCGAAAACCCAAACCTCAGTGAAACCCCAACCCCATTCGTGCCTTCTCCTCTGTTCGCCTGTCCTGTTCGCCGGCGTCTTATGCTCACCGGAGCCACGCCCTCCTGCCGATGTCCTTGCCGTGCGTGTGGTGCTGCTCGCAAGCCACCACACCGTTGCTCTCTCTCTCCTCCCAGTGAACCTTCGGTTCTCTCACTCAGCTGCACCGCGCTCGTCGGCGTTTTCTGAGGCTGCCGGAGATCCGCGACATTTCCCTTCTTTATTTCCCCTGCTTGCAATTTTCTCCTCCTCTTGGTTGTCGGTGTTGCCATTGTTACTTGCGGTTGGTCGGTGCCGCGACCACGAGCAAAGTGACGTCGCGTTGCTGTGTTGATGTTGCCTTTGCCGCGACGAACCGCCGGAGCTCAGCTCCACTCTTGTGCTTTGTTTTCGTCCCTGCTCTACTCGAGCAGAGGTACACACCTCTTGTCTATTTTTCTTTAAATTTCAGAATTCTTGATTAGTGATTCAAGTTCAAGTTGTTATTTGTCGTTATTGCTATTTTGTGTTATCCTAGTGGTTGTAAGTGTTGCTTGGTTGTTGTTGTGGTTGTTGATGATGATAAGAAGATATGTTTTGTTGTTTTAATGCTTGGTAGTATACTGTTTTGTGCTGTTTTGTTGTCAATTCTAAGAGTACTTAAGTACTAATTTGATTATTTGGGGTAAGTTATTCATTGGGTTTTGTAGCCTTAGAAACTAGATCAATTTTGCCTACAAATAATTCTTTTAATTCAATTATTCTTGAAACGAGTAAAGAGAAGCCATGGTAGGTGAGTGTTTCATTTACATATGTGGTTTGGAGTTGAGTTTATTAAAATTGAAATCTAGGAAATAACGTTATAAGTTCCAAGCTATTTTTGTTAAATAATTTTACCACTAATCTTTATCACCGTTATATTGGAGAGTACTAAATGAGTAAGCTAGTTTGATTGACTCTTTATAACCTGAACTTAATTCGACTAATATAATTTGCTAGTTTAGTTGAATATATTAGTGTTATTGTCTCCTTATCAAAGATTTGTAATTAGACTCGTGAGACAGTCTTAGTTAAGAAAGTTCATTGAGTTAATTTAATTAGTTTTCTCCTATTAAGTTAGAAAGAGAATTAATTAGTCCTTATTAGTAATGTGAAGAGTACTTGAGTTAGTTTCATTACTATGGATTCGATTAATGAAGATGTGGTTAATAAAGTATTTTATTTGATAACTATAAACGGAATAAGATAATAAAGTCGGCTTATTTGACTAGTGATTCACTAAAGCGAATTAGTGTGTGTGTTTAACTACATAAATCAAAGTAAGTTAAGATTTACTTTGAAGAAGTCCCACTTAGATAATGGAATTCTTTTAATGAGATAAACTCGCTATGTATGCCCATGAGTATGATCTGTACTTGGTTTATTACTGTTTATGTTAATAAGAACTCAGCTAATGGTATAACTTGGATTATATCTTGTTACTTATAATCTACCTATGATCGATGAAACTGGAGTCGTGTGTTTTTGGTTAACTCTCGTTAGTTAATTCTAACGAGAGACTTCGTAATATTGTTGTGGATATTTATTGACATGATTAATTACTACTAGTTGTGGCTCACAATCTTTATGTTGGTAATTGGATTTGAAAAGCATATATGTATCGATTTCAATATGTATTTATAAGAGTTATATGTTAGACGATTATGGTTATCTACGGGGAAATGACTATGTTGGATACAAGTTGCTAATTACTTTAATAGTCTTGATTATTGAGGATGATTTGGATGGAGTATCATTGGGAATATGAAGGAGATTATAATGTTGGAATTGTTATTCGATTGGTTAATTTGAATGTAAGATAGAAATTAGTTTATTGAGGTTTATTTATGTGTCGAGTTAGCTTTATATTCCCAATATACTTGTTGGTAGCCAAATTATGTTCTTGATTTAGGTAAGGTTGCGAGTTATGTTTAGTTTGTTTAGTTATATAATTTGGAATTGTGATTATGAATTGGGATGCAAGTCGATGTAGCTCATATCATCGAAGTTATAGATATTAATTAAGGATTAAGGAAATTAGAATGTTAAAGGTTGATCATTTGTGAATTGGGAATAAGTTACGATTACGTTTTATAGTTTAAATTAGTCTAATTTTGGTTATTGATTATCAATGTTATTTTGAGGTGATTGATGGAGGATGGCTATGTAGACGTATATAATTCAAGATGACATGGGAAATCAAGTCACCATGCTTTGAGGATTCGCATAATTGTTATAGAGTGGATGTAACCTTTATGTTCAGCAATATATATTTAAATGCTCATGTGTGCGTTATATGAATATTAGATATCATATATCGCTTATAGTAATGCCCATGATTTTAGATGCATCTCTATGAGTTAGTTGTGAATTGCTATTGGATTATTATAAAAATATTCATTTTGTTCACATTGGAGTTTTTCAAAAATACTATGTTTCTTAAAATATGATTTGTATGATAATGAGGAAATGATTCAGATATGAGTTAAGACATAAGGTCGAATATGTGTTATGTTTTTGAGTATTGAGGATTAAAGTGTGAATCATTAAATATCTTATTTTATAAGAAAGTGAGGCATGAACAGGCAACCCGAGTTACGGGTAGAGTCCCTAGCTGTTGCCTTCCAGGAGGGGCGAATTCCTGGCTTATAGGACATGTCCGGGTAAGTCTCGCAAGCATAACAATAAAAGGCTGGGTGACCCTCACTAATTTGGAGACAGTTGGTACTGCGTGGTACCCCTCTCCACTCGCGTTCATGCCAAACGATCGGATTTTGTGAAAATATAGTAACTGAGTTGAAAGGTTGATTAAATGAGAATATAGAAACATGTCATTGTTGAGAGTCATCTTATTGAAGTTTGTTACTATATGATTGATGAAGTATTATCGAACATGGAATTTGGAATATGAATATGTTTGTTCAACAAGAATATTGCTGCTAAGTATGCTATGATTGTGTGATTGTTGAACTTATGTTGATTGTGTGCGAGTCGTTTTCAAGTAAAAACCACCAAAGCATGTGTTACTCTTGTTATGGGTTAATACTCAGCTTTGCTGACGTGTATATGTTGTTTTGTCATTTTTGTCGCCTGTCACTTGGTGGGTGGCAGTTTTTCCTAAATGTTTCAGGTTGAAGCCGAAAGTTAACCTTTGCAAGTTGAAGCTGATACAAGCTGGAGTAGTATTATATTGCTATCGAAGTGAGGACGCTTGACTTTGTAATAGTTAATTGTTTATTTTCTATAATCTATTTCTACATTTAAGAGTCGCTAGTTAGTGCTCCTGATTCTCTATTGGTTGTTGCTCCGCGAAAGCGTTGAGGTTGTTGAGCTTTGGGATTTGGAAATATTTTATAAATTGAAATTGCAACAGGTTCATATTATTTCTCGCTTTAGCGTTGTCCTATTTTCAAAGGAAACTCTGCGGATTTTCTGTAGAAATTTATGAGAATAAGTCTGAGAATCAGAGCGTAGTTATAAGAGTTCCACACTCTCCGATATAGTTCGGTGATGTATGGTAATAGTCCGAGTTACCTCGACTAGAGTCTCTTTCGCTGTGCTTAATCCTTTGTAAGCTGGTCGGGAAATTCGGGCTGTTACACTTATCTTGGAAACCGAACTCTACCATGAAATGAGTAGCAAAGTATTAAATACTATTCACGACCTTTTGTCCATCCATATCACGTATACACATCCTATGCCCCAAATTTTACTCCCGCCATTAGAAACTTAAGATTATATATATACTTTGTAGTCTGTAGGATGTGAATCCAACTCGACCACAAGTAGTTTAGGCAATGAGCACATATACATACTCCTAGACATTCAACCCAAATATTCTAGAACTATAATACTTTTATATCATCAAGAGTTCAACCACAAAAATACATCCAGTAAGCAAAAATGAAAACAATTTATTGGCAATTCCAACTCTATACATCCCAGAACCATAGTTATCATACTTGATAAAACTAGTATTCAGAAAAAGATGAACAAACAATGATCAGTGATCAACAATTTCAGCGCAAGCCCGACATCCCTGACCGGCCTACCGTCTCCGGAAAAAGAAGAACAAAGGTAAAGGATTAGCAATACTGAATGCAAACTTACAGGCAAAACAACTAGCTTGGCACCCTTTTGAGAAGCATCCACAATAGCCTTTCTAGCATGATCAATGTTCCTTGCTTTATCCAATGTCACAGAAATCTGGCAAAGCCCTATTTTAAACTGCCCACCAAAATTATTATCAAAGAAAACAGTAAACCCCAATTACCAAATTTGAAAACCCACCTGAGAGCCTAAATCTATTTCAAAGAGATAAATCAAACACAGACCTATACAAACATAGAACCAAACCTTGATAGGCTTTTAAATGTGTAACAGAGCAACGTGAGATAACAAAGAAACAAAAAACAGACTATTATGTACAAACTTACCTACAGATCATTAAACTAGGATGTCTAGTTCTTGCTTGCACACTAAACATTTTCGTTTGCTTCACAGACATAGCATGGTAAAGATATTGCTCTATAGTGAAGTACAACAAGAAGTCCTTCACATCCTTAGCAATCACAGTAGTGATTGACAGTTGGGACACAATAGAAAAATTTCAGGTCTCAATGCAAAGCATCAATACCCTATTCACTACCATCTCTCCTGCATATATTCCTCGTGCCCATAGCTTCATTTAAAGAAGAGACTCATCAAAAATTTTTTAGCACATTGTATATAAATAAAGATGATATACATATACTTTATTTAAATACTCCTCATCAAGAGACTAACCAGACTGTACAATCACTACTGTGATTGCTTTCTGCAAGCTAGCAGCAGTGCTTCTTTGTGCAAATGAACAACATTTTGCGGAGCATCAACGCTTCGACATAGAATATTTAGTCTTTTATGGTATACAGCGAATAGAATACAAGAACAATAAACCTCGGCACAAATATAAACTTTACAAGGAAGATTCAAATTGCAGAATCAACAGTTTCCAAAAACTGGCCCTATTGAATAAGCAATCGAGCTAGAAAATAATCAACACCATTCTTCGAAAATCGTCGAAACAATCTCATCAACAATACTGAAAAATGATATGCAAAATGGACGGAAATTAACTGAATAAAAAAAGAGAATTGTAACAGAAACTGACCGCGAGAATAACGGGAGGAAGAGAAGCAACGATCTCTTGAAATTTCTGGAAAGATTTCTCATATTCAACCCATTTTGTTCACTGCGACCAGTTGAAACGCTAGAATCGATAGTACAAGCAGTCAACATCAGTTTTCCACGATAATTTCTTGGACGATTAAACTTCAAATTACCAAAATTGGTTCCGAATTCGGTTCCGAGCTCAATTCTGACGCCATTTGTGGAGATTAGATGCTGATTGAAGCCATATAACAACGAAAAACGTTCGATTTTATGCTAGATTTGAGACTGAGATTGAATTGTGAAGAATTAGGGTTCGTGTGTGCGTGGAGTACTGAAGTGGGAAGTTAGAGTAGGCGGTTTTGCTTCTTGTATAACATTCCTAAGGTGATGCGCTATTTAATATAACACGTGCACTGCACGTGTCCTAAATGACGCCTAAAAGCAACGAAGCACTTGCACGCTTTAAGCATCGAAGATAGGCGGGAATTTGCAAACCCCCAAACGCCTATATCCAGCGTCGAGGACAAAGCGTCTCGAACGTATGGCTTTTGTATTAGTGAGTGCTCATATTATACAAAAATTGGTGTCAGAGAGGGAACTCTTAAAATCAGGAAACCCTGTTGAGTTCAAGATCTTGGAAAATATGAATACTAGAGAGAAACTGGAAGAAGGGCACTCTACGCAGAGGCCACAAATGTTCAATGGTAAGTTCTACACCTACTGGAAGAACAGGCTGGAGATCTTCATCAAAGCTGACAATTATCAGGTATGGAGAGTCATAGAGGTAGGTGATTTTGAAGTTACTACCACTAATGACAAGAATGAGGTAATGCCTAAATTAATGTATGATTTTGATAAAGAAGATTTCGAAAAAAATGGAAATTAATGCTCTTGGTATAAAACTACTTCATTGTGGTCTTGGACCTCACGAACACAATCGTGTCATGGGATGCAAAACCGCAAAACAAATTTGGGATCTTCTTGAAGTCACTCATGAAGGTACGAGTGAAGTTAAGAGATCAAATAAAGATCTTTTGATGAATCAATATGAACTCTTTCAAATGAAATCAAAAGAGTCTATCCAAGACATGTTTACACGCTTTACTAATATTATCAATTATCTAACATATCTTGGAAAAGTGATTACTTATGAGGAATAGGTACGAAAGGTCCTAAGGAGCCTTCATAGGGATCGATGGATAGCTAAGGTTACTACCTTACAAGAAACTAAGGACTTTACAAAGTTCAATCTGGAACAACTTGCAGGTTCCCTTATGATTCACGAGATGCAAATGGACAATAAGAATGGAGATATGTCCAAGCAAAAATCAATTGCCTTAAAAGCTGATGAAAGGGAAAACTCAGAAACTGACGAAGAAGAATCCGCTCTCATGGTCCGAAAATTCAAAAGAATGTTTAGGAACATGAAGAATAGAGACTACAAAGGTAAGAATAAGTAATATTCTAACAAACTTGTTTGTCATAAGTATGGCAGTTCCGAGCACTTTATCAAGGAATGTCCCCAATGGAAACAAGACAAAGGCAAAGGAAGGAACGAAGCAAAGATAGGAACAAGGAATACAAAAGTTTCTATACTCGATCTGATATGAAGAAAGCTATGGTTGCTGCATGGGGAGACTCTAACTCGGAAGAAGAAGATGATCCTCAACCAAATGAGGAGACTGCAAACTTCTGTCTCATGGCTCTTGACAATTCCGAATCTGATGAAGAGATTGAATCTCTTGAGGCAAGTCTATACACTATCAAAACTCGTCTTAATTCTTTAAGTAAAGAAAAGTTATTTGAGTTAATTTTTGATGTCGTAAATGATTGCAAAGATGAGTCCATTAACCTAAAACAATGTCAACATGCTTTAACTGTTGCAAAGGAATATACCTCTTGGCTTAAAAGTATTCGAATAGATATTGAGAAAAGATTTTTCGAGTTGTTTGACAAAAATCTGCAATTAAAAGAGGATTTCGAAAACCTTAAAAATGAGAACTACTTGTTAAGCCTTGAATTGTCACAATTAAAAGAGTTTGTTCCTGAAGTGAGTTCCTTTGACATTAAGTCAGTTCCCTTGCAAAGTTTCAAATCTGAAATAAACGAATTGAAAAATCATGTGTCGCTTTTGGAAAAAGAAAACAAGGAACTTGAAGGGGAACTGCACTTAATTAGGAACGAGAAGAAAATCCTACCTATACCAAATTGGATTAAGAACTTTGAAACAAAACGAACCAAAGGTCTTGGTTTTAATCACAAAAAGAAATTTGAAAAACCTAAAAAGAGAGTTCATTTACCAAGTGATAAAGTTTGTATGTTTTGTGGGAACACTGGTCACTATAGGAACTCTTGTCCTATAAGACTTGGTCGCATTAATGAGAACTTGGAAACAAGTAGAGTAACTTGGAAAAAGAAATCTATTGTTCCTGAAGGAAAGGAACCCAAGAAAGATTGGGTTCCTAACTCTAACAATTAGTTTTCTTGCAGATTGGAGTGAGGGGGAACAACACATGGTACCTAGACAGTGGTTGTTCTAAGCATATGACTGGAGATAAATCAAGATTTCTCTCACTCTTAACCTATGATGGTGGAAGTGTGACTTTTAGTGACAACATGAAAGGTAACATAGTTGCCATAGGCAAAATTGGTAAGTCATCGTCACATTCCATAGATAACGTTTCTCTAGTTGATGGTTTGAAGCATAATTTGTTGAGTATTTCCCAATTCTATGATAAAAGGGAACTGTGTGAAGTTTAATAGTGAAACATGTCTAATTGTCAACAAAAGCACAAAGGATGTTGTGTTGGAAGGAACAAGAAAAGGGAACACATATGTTGTGGATCTCAACCTTGTTCCCAAAAACAAGTTTACATGCCTTAGTGTTATTGATGATGATTCCTTTTTATGGCATATGCGTCTAGGTCATGCTAGTTTTTCATTGATTGATAAACTTTGTTCTAAAGAACTAGTTTTAGGTTTACCTTCAATTAAGTTTCATTTAGATCATGTTTCTGATGCGTGCGCTAAAGGTAAGCATGTTAGATCCTCTTTCAAGTCCAAGAATGTGGTAAGTACCATAAGACCATTAGAGTTAATTCATATGGATTTGTGTGGACCTATGAGGATTCAAAGTAGGAGTGGCAAGAGATATGTGTTAGTTATTGTAGATGACTTCTCTAGATTTACATGGGTTATTTTTCTTTATAGCAAGGACGAGACTTATGATGAGTTCCTTGTCTTTGCAAAGAAAGTTCAAAATTTGAGTGGTCAAAAATTGCTACACCTTAGATCCGACCATGGCAAAGAATTCCAGAACTTTAAGTTTAATGACTTTAGTAGAGACAATGGTTTAGATCATAATATCTCTGCCCCTAGAACACCTCAACAAAATGGTGTTGTTGAAAGGAAGAATAGAATATTAGAAGAAATGGCTAGGACTATGTTGATAGCTAGTGGTCTTCCTATGAACTTTTGGGCCGAAGCTGTGAATACTGCCTGTCATATTATAAATCGTGCCATGGTGAGACCTTTGTTAAATAAAACTCCTTATGAGCTATAATTTGATAAAAAGCCCAATATTACATATTTCAGGACATTTGGATGTAAATGTTTTGTTCATAATAATGGGAAACAAAATCTTGGAACATTTGATGCTAGAAGTGATGAAGCTATATTTCTAGGATACTCTTCTAGTAGCAAAGCTTATAGAGCTTATAATAAAAGGTCTATGTGTGTAGAAGAAAGTGTGCATGTTATTTTTGATGAAACAGATAAATTTGTTGCAAGCACACAGGTTGATGATGACTTCAAGATAGGTTTAGTAAGAGATCAAAGTCTTATTGATGAGACTTTGGAAGAAGAAGAAGTCATGAGAACAAAGCCTAAGGAAAAACATTTTTTTCCTGTTCCCAATGAAGAAGAAGCAGAACTAGGTGAGGATACACAAGTGAATGAATCCACTATTGTTGAACCTGGTTCCCAAGAACAGGGAAGTGAAGATAATCAAGGAAATCAAGTTTCCATCCAGGATTTCCAACCAAAGCCTTGGAAAACTCATCGTTCCCATCCAGTGGAACTAATAATCAGTGATATAAACAAGGGAACTCAAACGAGATCTCAAAATAGAAATTTTTGTGCTTTTCATGCTTTTCTTTCTATGATGGAACCCAGGAACCATGAAGAAGCTCTCATTGATGCTGATTGGATTGTAGCTATGCAAGATGAACTTCATCAATTTGAAAGAACCAAAGTTTGGCAGCTAGAACCTAAACCTAAACACAATAAGGTTATTGGTTTGAAATGGGTGTTTAGAAACAAGTTGGATGAGTTCGGAACCATAGTGAGAAACAAGGCTCGGTTAGTTGTAAAAGGATACAATCAACAGGAAGGTATAGATTATGAAGAAACTTTTGCACCTGTTGCAATATTAGAAGCAATTGGAATTTTTATGGCATTTACTGCTTTCATGGGTTTTAAATTGTATCAAATGGATGCGAAATGTGCTTTTTTAAATGGTTATCTAAATGAAGAGGTTTTTGTGGAACAACCTCCTGATTTTGAAAATAAAGACTTTCCTAATCATGTCTTCAAGCTTGACAAAGCTCTTTATGGGTTAAAGCAAGCTCCAAGAGAATGGTATGAAAGACTTTCAAAGTTCCTTCTTGAAAATGAGTTTAAAAGAGGAAAATAAGATCGAACCTTGTTTTCAAAATCAAAGGGAAAACATTTATTAGTTGTTCAAATATATGTTGATGATATTATATTTGGTGCTACTAATGAATCTTGTGCAAGGACTTTGCTAATCTCATGAGTAAAGAATTCGAAATGAGCATGATGGGTGAACTCAACTTCTTCTTGGGGCTGCAAATCAAGCAAACAGAAGAAGGAATCTACATCCATCAACAAAAGTACATAAAGGAACTGCTGAAATAAGTATGGTTTGGAGGCATCCAAAGTAAATCATACACCTATGGGAACTTCAACCAGATTGGATGAAGATACTATAGGAACAAGTGTGGACCAAACCAAGTATCGAGGTATGATTGGCTCACTATTATATTTAACTGCAAGTCGTCCTGATATTGCTTTCAGTGTAGGGTTATGTGCAAGATTTCAAGTCAATCCAAAGGAATCTCATCTCACAGCTGTGAAAAGAATCCTAAGATACCTCAAGGGAACAGACGATTTAAACCTATTCTATTCAAGAAGTGATACCTTTGAACTAAAAGGATTTGCGGATGCTGACTATGCAGGAGATCTGATCAATAGAAAGAGTACATCAGGTATGGTTCAGTTCCTTAGTCATAGTTTGGTTTCTTGGAGCACCAAGAAGCAAACCACAGTTGCCTTATCTACAGCTGAGGCTGAATATGTTGCAGCAGCAGCATGTTGTTCCCAAATGCTATGGATAAAACAACAATTACGTGACTATGGTATTTACTTTCAATGTGTTCCTATCTATTGTGATAATACTAGTGCTATTAGTATTTCTAAAGATCTCGTGCATCATTCAAGAGTCAAACACATCCATATTAGGCATCACTTTCTAAAAGATAATGTTGAGAAGGGTCTTATTAAAATAGAATTCTGTGAGACTGAACGTCAAATTGCAGATATTTTGACTAAGCCCTTAAATAGAGATAGGTTTAAAAAATTGAGACTTGAACTTGGCTTGATCAAATTGAAATGATTGCTATAATCTTTTTCCCTTTGTGTTGATTCTTTGGCATTATGTATGGATGAGCATATTTGATGTTTTTATTTGCTTAAATACATCACAATCCTTATATGATTATTTCATGTGTATGAGTAAAAATGTCTGAAACCTGCTCACCAATGTCCAATAATATTCCCCTTATTGTTCATAAGACAATTCTATGCCTTAAGTGATGACAAAGGATTAAAAGAATAATTGTGTTCCATAGTAGCAAAATTTCTTTGTTTCCATTCGTTGTTTCCAAACGCTGTTCCCAGCGTATTATTTCTAGCTTTTATTTGTCCAATTTTCAAAATTCAAAAATCCAAAAACAGTCTGTTCAGATTTTTCCTCCTAAAAATCTGATTTTTATATTATCACTCTTTCCTAATATCTCTCAAGTTAGTTGGAAGATATTATCTTTTATTTCCTTAAGTTTTTTTCTTTTCCTTAAAATGTGTACTATACATTGTTAACTTATATTTTTTTCCCTTTTATTTCCTAGTTTTCCCTTAAAACAAAAATTACTCTTTTGTTTTATTTTCATTAAAACCGAAAACACCTCCACAAAATCATGAACTCTAAACAAACTTGTCATTCTCTCTCTTCCCAAAAATCCAAAAAACCCTATCCTTCCTCCATTAACACCGAAACTCCAACTCCCATGGATATTTCTCCGAATCCATCAACCAGAATCCTAAGAAAGAGGAAGAAAATTGAAGAAACAACGGAGATGGAAGTAGAAGAACAACATGCAAATAGTGAGGGGGAATCGACGGTTCCTGAGAAAGGAACAACCAAAGTTGCGAGAAGAAATACCACTACAACTAGGTATGTTCATGGTTTATGCATTAATATCTCTTGATGTAAGAGGGTAAACTTTCGTCAATTGCTTAATAATGATTAAGTTTCAAGGTTGGGAACATCTTTTTTGTGAATTGTTATAGTCAAAGTTTAATTCCCAAACTTATGGATGAATTTTGTGAGAATTTTTCCATTGATGAAGAAGGGAATTGTTCTACACTTGTGGGAACCCAAATTGACTTTAATTCTGAAATTTTGGGAAAATTACTCGGTGTTCCTGTGAGAGGAACCGATGTATACTTTAAGAAACAAAGAGGTTCTATCCCTTTTCTGATACTTCCTCCGTTTTTTATTAGATGTTACACTTTTCAAATCACGGACTCCTAGGTGATTTTTGGAGAGGAGAGAGATAGAGAGAATGAAAAACAAAAGGGTCCCATGTGAACATGTGATAGGAGAGAGATAGAGAGAAGTTATTACCCAAAATAAAAGTGTAACATCTAATTTAAAACTTCCTAAAATAGAAAGTGTAACATCTAAAAAAAACGGAGAAAGTATTTCTTTTGACGAATTGATTGTGAGATATGGTGGTCAAAAGGGCAAAACATTTCTTGATCACAATCTTCTTTCTCCGTACCACAAAATTCTATTCCACATATTAAAGAAAGCTATCTTACCTCGTCTCTCTAAACGTGCTCAAGTTAGCATGTTGGACTTGATCTATATCCATTGCCTAGCCTCTCATAAACACATAAATTTTCCCTCCTTAATGATTCAACATATGAGTCACTGTATTGAAAATGGATTTGTAGTTGGTTATAGAGCTCTAATAACCGAAATATTGATTAAGTTTAATGTGAAGATTTCGGGGGCTCAAACCATTGGTGTGTCTACTGGGAATATGCTGATTGTGCGTGTATTGAATAATTTAAATGTATGTGTTGTGAATGCGGCATTAATCAAGGGAAGGCCAATATTGATGATGATGAGGATGATGTTGAATGTGATGATGTAGAAGAAGAAGATATCGAAATTGGAGTTGAAAAAGAAATGAAACAAAAGAAAAGAAAAATGAAAAAGATAAACAAAAAGAGAAGGGGAAGAAGGTGGTTGAAGAGATGGTGAAACCGGTTGCGAAAGTAACTCGAACTAGTCAAAGAGTTTGAAATATGAAAGTACTAAACTTTCCTTTGCTTGACACGGATGCAAGTTTTGATGAAGATGAAGTAAGTGTGATTGCAAAGGAAGTATATGAGTCTTGTCTTCCTCCTTCTAGGGAACAGACCCCTGTTCCTATGGAAACCATACCTCATTTTCCTTCATCTCCACCAATATCTGCCTCTCCACTCCTATTGCACCACAAAATAATCCTATTCCTCCCTCTACCTCAATGCCTTCATGTTCTGTTCCCAAAGAAAAAGAAGCAACTATTGTTCCCATCCCAGAGGAACAACCCTTTGTTCCCAAATCTAAGGAACAATCTGCCGCCCCAAATCCTCCTCAAAATACTCCCTCTTCTTCTCAAAATCCTACCATTGGTGCTAACTATACCCTAGCTCATGCTAAGAGGTTGGATTACCTATTTACTTTGGTTATTGGTCATTCAGAAGCTATGATGGAGTTTGCAAATGAAGCCAAAGGGTTTGAACGGGTTAGTGCAAGGTGTGATGAACAAAGTTGACAAGGCTTTGGAAGGTCAACAGGTGATCATGGAACGACTTGGTGAAATGTCTACATCTCTCCAAATAATGAACTCTAGATTGATGAAGTTGGAGGATGATGTGCTCACGATTGATCACACCATGGCCGAAAATCATAAGTGGTGATGGTTAAGCTAAATGATGTGGTGGAAGAAGTTATCGAGCAACCTTCCTCTCCTAACCCTTAAACTCTTCTTAGTTTAGTTTTTGTGGGAACATGAACTTTTTAATCTTTTGTCTTTTTCTATCTTTCTTTCTTAAGCATGCTACGACAATGGAACTATGTTAATTTGATAATTCTATGTTTAATCTTGTTGCATGTGTGCGTCTCTTGAATGGCTAATATTCTTGGATTGCGGTTCTAGTTGAATGCTTCATTTACTTATACTAACCAAATTGTTTCTCACAAAGTTTGGTGGTGTGATGTGTTTTAGTAGATAATTTCATCTTTTTGAAATCGTGGACTAATGTTTTTGAAGATGCCAAAGCGGGAAAGAGAAAGGGGGAAATTGACTTATGTGCATTACATATTATTATATTATATGCCTTTTGTTGTCATCTTCAAAAAGGGGGAAATTGTTGACCCTTGAGTTTTGAAGATGACTTAACCACAAAAGACATAGTATATTTTATGTTGTTGTTGCTAGGTAATTCATTCTCGAGCAAAGAGAATACTTGATTGAAGATTAAAACGGAGAATTAATTAAAGAGCGAAGTAAAGATGTACGACTGATGAAGTATCAAGCATGGAATGAAGATTAGAATGCATTAGTGTGTATTTATTATCTTCATGTTAAGGTTGAGTGAAAGCTCAATTAAGTTTGTGGTGAATTCTCAAAGGAACTTGGTTCTGATTCCATGAAAGGAACAGACCTGGCACTGTTAGGAACAAGGTTAGGGAACAAGACTTAAAACTGGTTTAAGAACAACTAAATAACTCAAAAGTAGTGCGCCTAACTCTAGGTGTGCGCCTAATATGTTAGTTAGAGTTTTTAGAGTTGTTTTACTCAAGATCCACTATTTTAGGGAATTAGTTTTTAGTTTGTTAGGAAAAAGTTTTTAAAATGATTTTCTGATTTTATTTAGAAAAATATCTAACCGTTATCTTTTATATTTTATTTAAAAGATTTTGTTTTTAAAATAAAATATCTTACCGGTTTTTTTAAAGATTTGGTTTTAAAATATAAAACTGATTTTCGTTTTTATTAAAGTTATTTTTAAAAGATATTTTCCATAAATCTAGCTAAAGTAAATATTTTATTTATTTCCTATAAATATGATTATACGCCTAAAGCTACTGCTACACGTTTTTGTAGTTAGTGGATTTAGTGGCTTAGTTAATTATCTCCCAAGTATTAATTAATTTAAATGAGTTTAATTATTCCTCAAGTTTGTAAACCATGTAATTTGTTACTGCTTCTCTATTTAGTTAAGTAGTGGGTTAGTGGGTTAATTACTTATCAAGAAAATTGCAAAAAGTAATTTATTTTGGATAAACAATATTGTGACATGTGTGCTAATTATATCTTGCCACATGGATGTTAGCAAAAAGAAGTTAATCATTTCTCAGAAAAACTCCTACTCTCCTCTTCTTTTCTATATCATGCTTTATCATTTTTAGGAAACTCCTTTCTACAAATTTTATTTGCATTTTAGTCCTTGCTATAGACAAAAGTGTCTATAACTGCTAGCGTTTTATCATTTCTCCTATACGGGGACATGTTTTTCCCTTTTTCTTTTCAATAACTTCTTGAAGAATATAAAAAATTAGTAAATTAGAATCAAATATAGAGAAATGATGAGTATCTGGTAGGTGGAATGGCTAGAACATAAAAGGGTAGGACAAAGAAATTAAATATAGAAATTGGATCAAGAGTTTAAATAATTACATTTTTATTTCTAATTTTTTAATAATTCTTATTACCATATATATACAAATATTTATGACATAGGATATAATTTAGCGAACAAAAATAATTATTATAATACTCACTTAAGCTCTTTTACTACGTACCTAATCCACTAAGTTTACTATACATGGAAAATTTTATTAAAATGACAATTTCTCCGGTTAATAATGAGTATACTCCCTATTTATAATCAATATAATAATACTATAATCAATATATGAAACTAAATGGAGTTTCATGTCAACATTTCTCTAGATGAACTATTATTACAACTTTATCATGCGACTAACTTACTATATTATATATATGTTGGAAAAATGAAGTTTAATTTAGGTTGCTGGAATTATTGGTTGATATATATTGTGGAAAATATGATGTTTGATTAGGTTGTTGGAATAGCGGTTGTTGCAAGCCTGTTGTTTTGTTATCGAATGAGAAATCAGTTCATATTCTGGAAAATAGATTTTTTATTTTATTAAAAAAGAAAAGGTATGTTACGTGGCAAATAACGCTATACAGGTAAAATAACGATTGTGTGATTATTTTTGTCTATGCTCCGGCCAAACAAGAATTTAAACAAGAATTTTGGTTTGATCTTATTCAATATACACTTTCTTTATCTCTCCCCTTTGTCATATATGGGAGATTTTAATGAGATTGCATGTCTAGAAGACAAATGTGGGGGTGTTCCTACTTCTTCCTCCAGAAATATTATGAACAATATATTTTCTCAGCTCCCATGTACAGAAATCCTCTTCTCAGGGCAAAGATTTACTTGGCGTAAAAAAAGGGCAGGAGATAACAATATCTACGAAAGATTAGATCGAGGGCTAGCTTCTCCTTTGTGGCTCTCTTTACTCCCTTATGCTAATATTTTTCATGCTATTTTTACTTCTTCGGACATTGCTAGATTGTACTTAATTATCTTCCCTCTTTAAATGTTAAAGCCCCTCCCTTTAGATTTGAAAAAATGTGGTGTACAAGAAAAGACTATGATACTCTTGTAATGAAAACGTGGTGTGTTCAGTTTGATGGTTCTCATATGTTTAGATTAGTAAAAAAATGTAAACTCTTAAAAGAAAAATCTAAAGAGTGGAACAAGTTTCAGTTTGGAAATGTTTTTCGTCAATTAAGAAAAGTGGATTCTATGCTCAAAACTCTTCAAGATGATATTCTTGCTAATCCTCTAAATGTTGATTTGCTCAAAAAACAAGATTTATTTCTTAATAAACGCTCTTCTCTTTTATCCTTTAGTAGTGATTATTGAAGCAAAAAAGTAAAACTACGTATTTAACTTTAGGAGATTCCAACTCATCATATTACCACACTCATGCTACTATTCGAAAAAACAGGAACCAAATTCGTAGGTTTGTGTTGTTAAATGGTGACCAAATCACTAATCCAAATGCAATTACCCAGGCGTTAACAGATGCGTTTGTTAATCGATTTAAATCAGATGACAGAGTGACTTTTGATAGTAACCTTGAATTTGCTCTGCTGGATCCAATAATTTCGGTTGCTGATAACAATTTTTTAAAATCAACAGTATTAGGTGAGGAAATAAAAAATGCTGTTTTTGATCTAGCCCCCGATAAGTCTCCTAGTCCGGATGGATTCCCTCCTTTTTTTCTTTCAAAAGTACTGGACTTTGGTAGGAAATAGTGTTATTAGAGCGGTTCAAGCTTTCTTCTATTCTGGAAATATTCTAAAAGAAATAAATCATACTTTTTTGGCATTAATTCCAAAAAATTGATAATCCTTCTACTGCAAATCATTTTCCCCCTATTAGTCTCTGTTCGACAATTTATAAAATTATCTCCAAAGTTATTACCTCTCGTTTAAAATCAGTTTTAGGACAAATCATTCATCCTCTCCAGGGAGCTTTTGTACCGGACCGTCTTATTCAAGAGAATATTTTGATTGCTCGTGAAGTTTTTCAGGCCTTTCGGTCTAAGTCTGGGCCTAATGGATGGATAGCTATTAAGTTGGACATGGAGAAAGCGTATGATAGATTAGAGTGGAGTTACATTTTCATGACCCTTGAGAAACTTGGGTTCTCGCCTATTTGGATCGGATGGATTAAGGAATGTATCTCTTCCTTTTCCTTTTCCGTATTAGTCAATGGGGTGCCAGGTGAAAAATTCTTCCCTTCCCGTGGTATTCGTCAAGGGGATCCTCTATCCCCTTACCTATTTATTTTTTGTGCGGAGCTTCTTGCAAGATTGCTATCTTCTGCGGCCAATAGCCCCACGAAACCGGTAGGAGTTCCATTGGAAAACTGGTATTCGTGTCCCTTTTTTGACATTTGCGATGATACAATGATTTTTGCCAAAGCTAATAATATAGTTGTTTAGTCATTCGACAAATTTTAGATAAATATTGTTCCAGGTCAGGACAAATGGTGAACTACCATAAATCAGCATTCCAATGTACGGGTAATGTTCTGCTAATAAAAAATAGACTTTGCAAACATATTGGGAATGACAGAATCTACACTCTTGGGAGACTATTTGGGATGTCCCATAATCACTTCCAAGGTCACAAAAGAAATTTTACTCCAGTTCTTAATAAAACCATAAACCAACTTCCAAATGGAAAGCTAATTCCCTCTCCCAGGTCGGTCGTTCCGTCCTTCTCCAGTCCAATCTTGCTTCAAAGTCCAATTATCAGCTGCAAAGTTTTCTCCTTCCTAAACATATCTTGGAGAATCTTGATAAAACGTATAGGAATTTCTTTTGGAATAAGGACCATTTAAATAAATCCCCCAATCTGATTGGTTGGGAAAGAATTTGTAAACCAAAAGCAGCAGGAGGATTAGGTTTTCGTACAGCGGAATTTTCTAATCATGCCCTCCAAATGAAGCTTCAGTGGAGAATAATCAAAGATGATAATAATATTTGGGTTCGACTTTTAGAACGCGTTATATTAAGAATTCAAACCTCTTTTCTATTAAAATCTCCAAGTCTGCCTCTTGGCAATGGCGAAATCTTCTCAAATTAAGAGATACTTAAAAAAAAGGGTTAAGATGGCACCTTGGGGATGGTAAAAGTACTAGGTTTTGGTCGGATAATTGGGTTTTCCAATACCCTCTTAGCTCCATTATTATTCCTACTCCAAGGACTGAGACCTATTTTGTTGATCATTGTATCCTAGACTCAGGTCGGTGGAACACCCAGATTCTGCTCTCTTTGGTCCCTCCTCACATCGTAGCACATATTGTTTCTATTTATATCCCTTCTGAATCTCAACCTGACTCCCTTGTTTGGGGTTTTACGGCTGATGGTGAGTACTCTGTCAAGACTGGGGCTCTACTTGCCCAAGGTATTCTCCCTGCTTCTGCAGAAAAGGTCGAGTATGGGTGGATTTGGGGTCTCCATATCCCTCCTAAAGTTAAAAACTTCTTGTGGAAGGCTTGTAACGATGGCCTTCCGACGAAAACTCGGTTAGAAAGAAGCCATATCTTCCTCCCCCAACAGTGTGTTTTTTGTAATAATGCAACTGAGTCAATTAGTCACCTTTGTTTTCAGTGCCCTTTACTAGTGATGTTTTTCATCACCTAAATGCCAGCTTTCACTGGCCGATTCCTCCTGCTTGCCTTCAAACTTTGAATCTTTCTTGCTTCCGGTCGGCTTTGGAAGCCTGCCATATTGTTTCTTCGAAAGGTGAAATATTTAAATTTTCCTTTGTCTGGTGGTTTGTCTGGTATTTTAGGAACAAGCTTATTTTTAATAATGAAGTTGTCACTTCTCGGAGGGCTAGCTTCATTATTAGCTCTTATGTTTTGTCCTGGGATAAGGCTCTTGCTGGTGATCAAGTTGGCAGCTCCATTCCTGAGGGACATAGTCAGGTTGGCGTTCCTCAGAGGTCTGGGTCTGCTTTGAATTGGTCCCCGCCTGCTCCAGGTCACTTCAAGTTAAACTTTGATGGTTCGAAACTTTCCAATGGCAATTCTGCTTTAGGTTTTGTTATTCGAAATTCGGATGGGGAAGTCTTGATTGCTGGTGGTAGGTCGTTAGGCCGCCACTCTTCCATTCTCCAGGCAGAAGCTTGGGGAATGAAAGAGGGTATTGTGGCGGCTCTCTCACTTAATATTTCAAACCTTACAATTGAGCGTGACAACTTGGCGGTGATTAACGCTGTCAGGAAAATTTGGAAAGTTCCTTGGGAAATTCGTAAGATTGTTACTGATATTCATGCTAATATTGTTCGTTTTGATTCTTTTAGGGTCCAGCACTGTTTTCGTGAAGCTAACAAATTAGCCGACTTCATGGCTCATCGGGGCCATACCTTCCAGGATCTCCATTATTGTACTCCGCCTTATGATTTTGATTTCTCTCTTTGCATCCGCAAGAATGTTTTAGGTGGCCTCCCCATTGAGGGGCTTTCCTAAGTTTTGTCTCCTTATAAAAATAAATAAAAATAAATAAAAATAAAATTTAATCAATACAGTGAGTGATTACCTACCGTGTTTCAAAAATTACCAATCGACTTTCAGGCGGGAGGTAACTATCTATAGCCAGATAATTACCTATCGCTGAATGGTGAGTGATTACCTACCGTTTAGCAGTAGGTATTTACATACAATCTTATGTTGTCGGTAATTATTGTAAAGCAGTAGGTAATATGTTATCGACCGCTAGCCTGTCGGCTTTTTCGAATTACCAACGAACGGCAGAACGACCTTTTTGCAGTCAGTAATAACTTTCGGATCGTTTTTTCGTGTTTTACCTACTGCTTTACAGTCAATAAAAGCACGAATTCTTGTAATTACACACATACATCAATAAACATTAATTACAACAAACTAATATGGCCCAATAAAATCCTAATTATTAATAAACTAACTCTTGTTATGTGTTTGAAATCCTTGTTTTTGTCAAACCAATCACTGTTTGTATACGTAAATATGTTGAAATGATCATATTGTCTCTGTTCAATATGTGATCTCTGTCAAAAACAAAAAATTGCATTGATTTGCATGCCACGTTAAGCTTTTGTCCCCAAAGTACAATTGGTTATCTTTATGAATTCCTGTTTGTGTGTTTGAAACCGTACTTATTGATGAATCAATCCATGTTTTGCGTTTGATACACTTATTATTGTTAAATCAACCCCTGTTTATTCCTATGAGTTGACAAACTAACTATCTAGTGATAATGAACGTTTTATCACTACTCTTCCAGAGAATGGGCATGGAGAGAGAGAAACAATTCTTTGCGAAGATCCATAATTGTGTCGGGCATGGAGATGTGTGGATGCAATATGTCAGAAATTACAAATAGCTTACCAATGTTTCCGTGACACATAGTTGTCGCTCATACTCCCTTTTTTTAATTGCTACATTGCTGTATGTACAATAATTTAGGAAATGTCACTTTTAACCATTTTATGGGGTACTTTTTGACCCATTTAATATATAATAATGACGAAAAATGAAAAAGTAGTACTTTTGGGTTAAAAAAAGAAAAATCAATATAATAATATTACTTTGGGGTGGGTTAAGTACCCCAAATTAGAAAAGTTTAAATAAAGTACGTATCAATCAAAAAAACCATTTATAAAAAATGTAGCAATTAAAATAAAATGGGGGAGTAATAATGAATAACTTAGATTGTTCTATAAATTTTGGATTAATCATTGTATATAATTAATTAATTGTTCACGGATAAGTAGAGGAAGAAATAAAAGTAGGAATAGTTTAATAATATACGAAAAATGTGGGAAGTCTTTGTTATCATATCTTATTGTTGCAAATACAGACCCAGACCCGTTGGTCTAGTTTTTCAGACCTCAGACCCATATCTGCTAAGTCTAGTGGGTCTTTGGATCCTCCATGAGTCCTTAATTTTTAGTTTTCATCACATTTTTGAATCTATGTAATTAAAAAATTTCTTCCTAATATATATAGGTCTTGAATCAATGGGTAAATCATTAACTAAACGAAATTTTGAAAATTAACTCATAAAAATCTTAAAATTTTACAACTTACGAAAATAGAAGTCTTAGATGGAGTCACAATACTAAAGAGTTCATGAAATCATAAAGCCTTAGAGTTTAGGTGAATTTTCTTTTTTAATATGTGAATGGGTCTACGGGTAGGGTCTGGACCGGGTCTGGGTCTGCGGGTAGGGTATGCCATATATGGACCCAGACATGCCCTATGTTTTTCGAGACCTAATTAGCTAAATCATGCGCATTCTTGATTTGTTCTCTTGAGAGCTTCAGAACCTGACACCATTGTAGGGTACCCGCCATCTTTTGTATATCACTTAACATCCATTGAATCGAGATATCTAGTGTGCGCATGGAATGCAACGAATGAGCAAGAAGAGTTGAGTCCGTTTGATTTGTAGTTTTATGTACCCGCGTGTTGTGGCCCATGTAATCTCACGATGAACATACATAACTTATATTTGAATAGCTGCATTAACACTCTCTCTAATTCCTTCTCTGACCATATAATTGTTTGGTCCATTCTCCCTTACCTAACGTAACGTCCTTGATGTGTTAAGTGATCCTATGACCCATCTACTAGAAGGGTAACTTGAGGGATCCTATGCTCTCGTTCCCCTATGTTAGCTACCAGAAAACTAGGGGGAAAGTTAGGTTGAGGCTGGAAGGTTTGCCTGTTTGTGCGAAGGAGCGTAAGCAAAAACTTGATGTTGCCTGAGCGATCATTGATGATATGGGTAATAACCTTAATAGTGGCTGGCTGATATCGAAAGATAGCATTCTGACGAGTGCACCAAATTCCCTACAGTGTTGCAATTGAAGACAGGGAAACGATTGCCGTCCTTTCCAGCCTCTTTGCAGAATTTCGTGACCCATGCTATTAGCCATTGTTGAATATGTACAATTGGTCTTATGCTCATACATTGTGCTAGGTGACTTGTAGACCAAACTTCCAGAGCTCTTAGGCAAGCCCTGAGGTAGTGATGTAGTCAGTTCTCATTGGGAAAGGTACAAAGCGAGCAGAGGTCGACATGTGACATACCTCACTGAAAGAGGTTTGCCTTGAACGCGAGGTTATTATGCCAAATTTTCCACATAAAAGTTTCCATTTGGGCATGATGCTCGAACTCCATAGGTTTTGGAAGAAAGAAATCGTACAGAGTTTTCATGTTGCTAATTCTTGCTTCTGAAGTAAAAATAACATAGTAGGCTGATTTGGTTGAGAAAACACTAGACACTAGGGGAAAAAAAAGGAAGGGCTGCGCTTTTTCTAAAAGCGCAGCCCTACTAGTGAAGGGCTGCGCTTTTCTTAAAAAGCGCAGCCCTACATAGCAGAAGGGTTGCACTTTAGAAGAAAAGTGCAGCCCTACTAAGTGAAGGGCTGCGCTTTTTAAAAAGCGCAACCCTTCTGCTATGTAGGGCTGCGCTATAGAAGAAAAGCGCAGCCCTTCTTAAAAAAAATTGAAATAAAAAAGTTCGCGGGCTTCAAATATTAAGCTGGATTTGTCAAATATATTATCCCTCATTCTCTCTCCTCTCTCACATCCCTCATCCCTTTTCCTCCTTCTCTCACGTCCCTCCTCCCTCCTCCCTTTCCTCCTTCTCTCTCATCCTCTCTTCTCTCTCAAAAACTCCCAGAAAAGTTGCGACAAAAATCCTGAAATGATTTGCACGAATCATGCCGACGGAGATCGATTGCCATTTGTGATACCTTTTCGGAAGCGGAACGGGCCAATGATTCAAACTCACCACTAGGCTGTGACATTTAGGCTTTTTAAGCCATCCGAGTTCGTTTAAGGCTCCAAATAGCCATTTTTAAGTTCTTCCGAATTTTTTTTTCCTTAATTATGTATTAGGGTTTTGTTTTATGTATTTAAACATTATTAGGTTAATGTTTGGAGGTAGTTCTTGTATTTTCAGATCTATAATTTCTTAATCTTTTTTTTGATTAATGTTCTTGTATACTTCTCTTTGTTTTGATTAATGTTCTTGTATACTTCTCTTTGTTTCAATTAATGTTCTTGTGAAGGGCTGCGCTTTTCTAGCGCAACCCTACTTAAAAAGTGAAGGGCTGCTGTCAAAAAGCGCAGCTCTACTGGCCTTTTTCAGCGCAGCCCGTCTTCATTTTTCCACTAGTGAGATCTAGTATGGTGCCAATAAAGAGCGTCTTCATCATCCCCTTCTATTAAGAGTTCTGACCCCATTATGCTCTATCAATAGTGAAAAAAGTATGAATTATGGAGGAGTTCCAGCGGCGGGTGAGGGTGAAAGAGATGTCAAGCCTAGAGGGTAGCCGCTTGTGTAACAACCCCGAATCTCGATTTTCTTTAGAAAACATAAGGCTTAATTTTAATACATTTGGTAACCGCAAGGCGAAATATAGTTTACAAATACATATATCCATTATTAACTATTACAACTAAAAGGAAATGTAATTAATTAATACACTCCTATAACAACCCATAATTCTAAACTATTGCATCGGAAGACTTAACTTTAATAAATCTACATCTAGGTGAAGTCAACACTCTCACCCCAATATAAGCTACTCACCATTAAGCCATGCACATCCAAGACATGTAATATCAACCAAAAGGCTGAGCAAGAGTTCATACCAATAACAACTTTGAGCTATCCAATGTGCAGGTGGAATACATACATAATATTCTACAAAAATCGTTTCACTTGTACACACTAGGGGAAAAAACGGAAGGGCTGCGTTTTTCTAGAAACGCAGCCCTTAATAGTGAAGGGTTGCGGTTAGCCCAAAATCCGCAACCCTTCATTTACGAAGGGCTCGGTTTTTCGGCTAACTGCAACCCTTTACCCACCCGCGAAAATATTATTTCAATGGGATTTTAAATATTTTGGAAGGAGTTCAGTGGGCGGACTTTTAAAATATTCAGCACTCCTTATTAAACCCTCATTCTCTCTCCTCTCTCACAAATCTCACAAATCTCCCTCGTCGATCAGTCTCTCATGCACAAATCTTAAAACCACCACCACCACAAATCTTCACACCACCACCACCACAATTCCTCCTTCGTCTCTCGTCTCTGGGCTCTCCTCGCATCTCCTTTTAACGTCGCCCACACCACCACACCCCCTCTTCTCGCGCGCACCACTCTCGTCTCCTCTAATGTTGCTCACACCACCTCGCTGGCATTCGCACAAATCGCTCCTCGCATATCCTCTTGCCATCGCTCACACCACCACACCCCCTCTTCTCGTGCGCACCACTCGTGTCTCCTCTGCTGTCGCTCACACCACCTCGTCGGGCATTCGCACAAACCACTCGCGTCTCCTCTGCTAGATCTAGGGTTGGTTCATTTTTTATTTTAGTTTGTCATTTTTAAACTGAAATTTGTTTTCTTTTTGTATTTGGTGTTTCTTGCAGAAATATGAAATTTACGGAGCTATGGTATTTGTGTTTCATACGGCTACCTAATTTCTAGTTGATTTTTTCGAGTTGAAGTCAGAATTTGCTTGGGTGAGTTGTTATTTGCGATTTTTTAATATGAATTGTCGCCTTATTATATGATGTTCGCATTCAATCTGATTGAATTTGTGTAGCCAAATTCTTGTTGCATGCTGTCATTCGCTTGCAATCAAAATCATTGTCGAAGTTGTCTGCAATTGTTTTACTATCTCCTTTCCTTGTAACTTGTAGTTACAAAAAACTCTAACTCTCTCTCTCTTTTTCTCCTAAATTAATCATTTAAATTTCTATCTGCTTCCCCATATTTTACCATTTTGGATATAATTGCTGTTCTACAAAGTAATAATCTCAATACTTGCATAATCATTGTTTTGGTAAATTAGATTCTGACTATTTGTAAGGGTTTCTTTTTTGGATGAATTACTATGTTTCCTTGACAAATATGGTAGATTATAGGTTAAATACATTGGTAAATGGTGATTTTTGACCTGAACTGAATTCTAGAGTCTATATAACTGCCGTTGTTAAAAAAAAAATTTGTTTTTTTTGGATCAAAAGGGCTGCGATTATGGTCAAAACCGCAGTCCTTTGTACAAAGAAGGGTTGCGATTTAAAATTGCATCCCTTCGCTTTTAGTGAAGGGCTGCTACGGAAAGGGTTGCTGGCCAAAAACACAGCCCTTAGGGATGTTTTGACTGCAGCCCTTTTCCACTAGTGATAACATTCAACTTGAATATAATAAACAATCTTCAATAATTCAAATCCACTTTACTTTCTTTCTAAACCATTATGTAAAACTTTCAAATATAACCTTTTGAATATGTGAGTAGGAAGTAATATAAATCTAATGAGCTAGCTAGGGTCACTAGATAAGGTAAACACCAAAGTCCCTAGTATGCATACCCCTAACTCGATAACAAATCGAGATAGGAAGACAATTGGCAAGAGTATTGATCAACATACTCCCAACTACTAATAGATTGTTGAAACACCATTAACTCAACCTACTTTCCATACTCGGGATACCACTTACCGACAACCCCACATTTTATACAAACTTAATAATGTTAGTAACAATGAGGAACTTCCTCTTAATAACCTCAAACTTGTCTCATGAGGAACTTCTTCCTTTTAATATGATTCTCTTAAATAATCTCATAAATATTTTGATAAAAAATATCGTCAAAATAATTAAAAGTTCCATAAATAGCATCGTGAAAATGACTCCAAACTCAATATAAATCACAAATCAATATGAAATCCTTTCTGAAATATTCTTTACAAACTTAATATGAAATCTTACCTTATTAGCAAACCATGGTCAACCAATTTCAATTACAAGTCAAAAAGGTTCTTATACCAACCTGCGATCTACAATATAATATAATATAGCATACATAAATCACTTGATTATACTTTATAAGTTTACACATAAACGACATAACCTAGTTAATGAGTCTTGACTACCTTTAAAAACAACCCACTTTAAATTTCATCCAAAAAGAATACAACAAAGTCAACATAAGTCAAAACTGGTCCAGCTTGGTCAATAAAAGTCAAACTATAAATACTACTAACTATATGAAAACCTTTTTCTCCATTTTACATTATATTACTGACAACTACTGAGTTGATTCAATTAACTGTAACTTAATTCTTTAACTTCTAACTGTAATTTAATGCTCTAACTTCCTATTAAAATGCAATAGCATAGTCCCCCGTGAAGGATGTCTACTTCTCTAGTTCCTGCTACAGTGTTGGCAAAACTGCGGCTTCTTCCCTCCAACAAGAACGACAGGAGTCTTAGAGTGCCTCTAACACACCTTATGGTGGCGATGGTATTCCCTGCACTGATTCAGGTGAACCCATAAATGGAACTACCACCCACTACCATGTTGCCGCCAGAAGCAGAACCCCATATTTCCTCAACCTTCTCACCCATGGGAGGATTCCATATTCGATGAAAAATTTCAATCGAGGGAACCCTTATTTCCAAAGAGAAAATTAGGTGGCACAGAAGGGGAACAGAAGGGCACTCGGTTTAAGGCAGGACGAAGCTACGCCTCACTTAAAATCCTTCAATAAAGGCTAATCTTCTTTTATCTTAAAACGAAGTCAGTGTTGCTACCGCTTTCTTTCCAATAATTCGGGAGCCCTCAAAAGGCGCCGAACGTTTATGAATAAGCTAGTAAGAAATGAACTTCCTTTTAAGGGTAAAAGCGAGTAGAAGGGAACATGCATTTTTTTTATTTGACTAATTTCACAGAATAAAAAGGAAGAAGTCATTCTTTTATCTTGTTGATCGAGCAACAACTACTACTATTAAAATAGTTTCTATAAACTAAAATAATATAATTGATCACTAAACAGGTATAAAAATACGGGGTGTTACAATCTACCCCCTTAAAATAAGTTTTGTCCCAAAACTTAAAGTATTACTCAAATGACCAAACTCATACTCTTGTTTTTAAAAACAAGTCATTAACTCTATAAGTTAGCCAACTACTATCACTCTGGATAACATCTCCAACAATCAAATCATTTCGGACAACATCTCCGGCAACTAATTCATTTTCTTATACATCAATTCAATTGACCACCTTTATAACCACAATAATTCCAACTTCTATATTCATACCATAACAAGTAGAACCAACATCTCATAGATCAATTGATTTGATCAACCTTGTAGACATACAACCATTTCAACTAAAAATGTTCATACTATAAGATCGAAGTAAAACATGCAACATATTACAAGGTTTACCATAAAACTTTACCATAAAACTTCTAATCATACATGAATTAGGTATACATCATACATGAAATAATAACTTTTAGCACCAAACATACAATTGGCACGAAATCTACCCCCCCTAAAAAGGAAGTTACGCCCTCGTAACTAACAATGACATGAACAAGAGATGGGGATACATAAAACACATGACATCCTTGGTCTTACGAGTAGTTCTTTAGTATTGTGGTGTGACCACAAAACATTTACTATCCATTTCTCAACCCTACTGTCTAACAGATCTATTGGTCTAGAGTCTCAACTAGAACTTCAACTATCACCATGTGACGAGTTACTAATACGACGTCGTAACTAAGAAACATGGAATACATTACATACACAATCAACTATCCTTTCAAGGATCACATATAAACTCGGGAATCAACCCCCTTACTAAGGCTTAGACACGACGGGAAATAATCTAAGTCAAGCTAAACCGAGCCACTACTGTCACGTTCACTCGTTGGACTATGTTGTAGAGTGTGAAATCAACTCAAACTACACTATTGTTCCCAAGTGCTTTAAATAATGACATAGGATTTTATGGAAATTCCGGCAGAGTTTCCTTTGTAAAATGGACAACTCGAAATGAGAAAAGGTGTTTTAAACCTGTTACAATCACAATACCGAAAAGCATTTCCAAATTCAGTAGTTAACGCTTTTGCGGAGCAACAACTAACCCAAACCGGGAGTATTATCTCTCTTAAAAAAATTAGAAGTAAATACTCATACAGTATGAACTCACTATTACATGGTTGGGCGTACTCACCAAAAAAAACGTAAAATAATTCACAACTCGACATCTAGAACTTCAACTTAAAGTTATTATAACACTCACAATCACCACGGCATACCATAAATGGAAAAAACAAAATACTTTGACAATTGCATCAATACTGCAAAGTTGGATCCATCCCTACCTCGAGGTAGTTTTTTGTGACCTAGCAGGTTGTTCTTAGAGTTGTAATCTTGAGGTTGTGACTTAAGTAAGACTAAAAAATAAAAGTCTTGGAAATTTGAAAAGTCGAGGTAAGATTGAGATTTGGGAAGTAAGTGATTACATGTAGTTGTTTGTGTTATGGTAGTTGTTGTTGATCCCTCTTATGTGGATGTTTGACTTGATAAAGTCAATGAGTTTGCTAAGTGTGGAACTAGTTGAGTTTCATGTTTGACTCTAGTTAAGTTGTGTTGGCTTCCATGCTTGGAATGATTGGCTAGTAAAGATAAACCATTTCGAGTATATCCTTGTTTGGGTTGTGATTTTAAGTTGGTGCATAGTCGAAAGTTTGTTATAATAAGCTTCAAGTTTGAGTCACACAATGCAAAATTTAGTTCCATTTTAAAGGAACTTTAAGGTGACATTCCGTCTTGATGTTAATTTCTATCATCACCTATTTCATTTAAGTATCTAGCTCGCCGATTTTTATGTTCGCATTAGGACAAACTATTATAGTTAATAGGGGTGAGCCTTATTCCATTTAAAGTGACACTCCTTTTTATTTTTATTTTTTGCTCTTGTGTGTCTTGTGGTGTTAGACTCACCCACATCCCGTACTTTGTCTATCTTTTGGCCTTGAGAATATTTAGTGATTAACTACTTGTCTATCTTTTGGCCTTTTTATTGAGTTACGTGATGACATATACGAATTGTATGTAGTTGGTGTGAACCGTTAACTGAAAACCTTATAGGGAATGGTTTGGTTATCTCTTGGATATGCTAGTCTTGTTGACTAAGTACTATGAATTGACTTTTTAGTGTATGATTGTGTGTTGAAGCGATAACAAGAGTTGAAACTTGAGTTATTAGATCTCTTGGTCATGCCTACATACCTTGTTTACTTGAGCTTAAAGTAGTCTAGTTAGTCATGAGATGACTATCTACTGTAAGTTGTCGTGTTTAATTGACTTTCATGGAATATTCGTGGTGAAGTGCTTAGCTAAATGAAAAATGAATAAGTCCAAGTAGGTCGGTTTCACGTAGCATATACGTGACTAGTCAAAGGCATCTCATAGAATGTTAAGGATCAACCATTTGACCCTGGTAAAGTATTACTGTTTATTTGTCGGTGTCAAGGAGTCGGTTTGACACCATTATAGAACAACTAGTAATTGTCATGTATCTATTAAGGCTATGGAGTGGCTACATATGCAAGGCATAATGTCAAATCGAGTCATGTCGATGGTAGGATGTGCAATTCCCCGCTGTGTGAATTGTTTTGTAGTGATCAAGGTCTAATAACATTAAATGGTTAGCGAGTCTAATGTAGACTGGTTTAACGAAGAGAGTCTCTCCTCATTAATTGAGTGTAATGTTAGGAGTATAAGTTGAAGTAATCTAAGTATTTGGTTTAAAGTCATTGCAAACTTCTTGAGTGGTAGCCACTAACCTTAAATGACAAGCTACAAGCTCCGTAGTTCCTTGCCCTTATCTAATGAAATAACTCTAGTTGTGGAGTTACAGTTGTACCATGTTTATTGGTTGAGAATCTCGAGATAGCTTGGTTATAACTTAAAAAAGATCTCCTTTTTGTGTCCCCCTGGGGTGTTAGACACCCACTTAAAGTTGAACAAATCGTCGTTAATGACCTAGAGGCCATTAGGAATGGTTTAATGCGTGTAAACTCAATTTAATTAAGTCTTGTTCGAAGAATGAGACTAAATTATTATAGTGGTAAAAGTGTGTAGTTGATTAATTTGATTAAGTTTTAAGTGAGTAAGGGTTACGTGTATCATATCACAAGTCCATGACTAGTTGTTTCGGTCGAAACTAATGAATCTAACAGAAACTAAGGAAGTATAGTGGACCATATCTATTTCATGAACCTTGATAAGTGAGTTTAAGTTAACTCTAGATTGCTATGTTTGGATTGTTGAGTATCGGTACGCAAGGGTAATAACACCATTATTGTTGATGGAGTTGTTAGTTTATGTGATTCATGTATCCGTGCTTGACTTTAAATTTTATTTCGTGAGACTATAGTGTGTGAACGGTTCATGGTGTGTTATGAATGTGTGTTAGTTTTGAGTCATAGTTCTAAAAAGGGGTTTTGTATAAAGTAAGCTTTAGTTTCATGTAAATAGAGCATATCGTTACTGTGATACCTAAGTAGCTCGATTTGGCTCTGTTTAGTCAACGAGGAAGTTATCCTACCAAAGGCTATGTGAAATTGTTCAATTTGTTGTGTAGTGTGTGAAAGTGTTTTAAACACGTTTAAATTGAGGTTGTGGATTCGTTCTCGAATCTATCTAGAAATATGTTTCTACAACGATTTGAGTGAATTTTGGAAAAAGTTAAAAACACGTTTTTGAAAAAGTTTTGAAAGGGGACAAGTCTGCCGCAGATTGTGAGCCTTGAAGGTCTCTTAGTGGAGCTTTCTACCGCTCTGTAATGTATTTTGAGTGGTACCAAGTAATAGGAGACTTGGTGTTTAGTAAAGAATATTTGGAATGGTGTTATGCACTTTAAACTTGTCTAGGTTTAAACCCAAGTAAAGTGATTAGTTGTATGGCTGGCCCACGTGGTGGAGTTTCAAGCCTCCACGCCCCCACTGTTAAGACTATAAGTCAAACCAATGCTAGAGATTTTAAACTCCACCTTTGTTGTCAGCGTTATGTTCGACCCCATTTTCAGGGGTCTCAAGCCTCAATACCCTAGTATCGGAAATATATGCCTTATTATTTGGATTTGCTGGATCCCAATCAACAAATTGTTTTAAAGCGATAGAGCTTAGCATGTTTTTCCTTTGTGTCTAAAAGATTGTTGTGACAATAAAAATGATTGAGCAAAGTTTTTGCAAAATAAGATTTCTATAAAAGGGTCATTTATTATTGGATTTCCAATAATGAATCGTTCCGAAAGAAAGAAAAATTGGTTGTGTCCATATTCCCGCGTAAGGTTATTTAAGTACTTTTTTTTATTGTCAGCGTTATGTTCGACCCCA
Source organism: Beta vulgaris subsp. vulgaris (assembly GCF_026745355.1). Taxonomy (NCBI): domain Eukaryota; kingdom Viridiplantae; phylum Streptophyta; class Magnoliopsida; order Caryophyllales; family Amaranthaceae; genus Beta; species Beta vulgaris. The sequence goes on along the minus strand of NW_026611040.1, from coordinate 134,558 downwards.
TTTTCAGGGGTCTCAAGCCTCAATACCCTAGTATCGGAAATATATGCCTTATTATTTGGATTTGCTGGATCCCAATCAAGATATTGTTTTAAAGCGATAGAGCTTAGCATGTTTTTCCTTTGTGTCTAAAAGATTGTTGTGATAATAAAAATGATTGAGCAAAGTTTTTGCAAAACAAGATTTCTATAAAAGGGTCATTTATTATTGGATTTCCAATAAAGAATCGTTCTGAAAGAAAGAAAAATTGGTTGTGTCCATATTCACGCGTAAGGTTATTTAAGTACTTTTTTTTATGTAAATGCTTAGTGTGCTTTGATATAATTGTCGTGGTGTCATTGATTATGTGAGAGCCATAAACTCCAAAACACGTGCTATGAATGTTTATGGGTTATGACTCAGCCCAATTATTGTTAAAAGAATTGCAGTTGTCGCAAATGGAACCAACTCAAATGATGAGTGTAAATCAGCTATTGCCTTAGCGAAAAATCTCGTGTTTCATAATCGAAGCAAACACATCGACACAAGGTTCCACTTTTATGAGACAGTGTATAAAAACAAAGGATATTAAATTGAAATACTTAAAGTCACTGGATTAGCTTGATGATATCTTTATGAAGCCTCTAAAATTTGATGACTTCCAAAGAATGAATAAGCTAATTGATCTAGTATGAAAAACAAGTTTAAGGGGGAGTGTTGAAAATAATTAAACTTGACAAATCTAATAATAGTAAGTTGGTAAATAAGCATAAAATAACGTAATTATTTTGTCAGAGAATAAGAGAAACTTTAGGAACGATAGGTAGGGAATACGTTACATAATTTAGCATTTTGCATAATATAAATATGAGTAACTCATTTGTAGTCACCCATAAATAAACAATAAAGAATTAGTTTATAGTGCATTTATTTTCTCTTATACTTATTATATTAAGTATTAGTGAGTTCCCATTACGCTTCCAACAATCACCCTTCCAATCTATTATATCTATTTTTTTAATATGGTGACCCTCTTTTTTTATAAATCACATGTACTAGCTGTCTACACTAATCTAGCTAGTGTTAACCACGTCCATATAAATTTTTTAACAAACACGAAAATGATCAGCAAAAAGCGCAAACAACATCTATATTCTAGTGATCGACTATTATTAATCTTTGAATATATAAGAAATTGGGAAATTTCCTCAGGTACCCCTGAGGTTTGACGTAATTCCCAAATTAACCCTCACATTTGGGAAATTCCTCAGATACCCCTGAGGTTTGTGTTTGGGTCTAAAATACCCTTACTAATAACGGTAGGTTAACGCTGGTAATTTTCTCCCCTCTTCCTCTCCATCTTCATTCTCTTCATCTCTCCTCCCATCTTCTTCTTCACCACTCATCTTCTTCACAATCAAACTGCAATCAAACTATAGCTTTTTAAGCACTTCAAAGACAAAATAAATCATCTACTGCTTCAAAATCCAAAATCATCCAACAACAACTAAATCAAACAACTTTCATATTAGAGTTTCCAATATTCAGTTGACAGAAAATTTCACGCCAGAATTGACCCACCATTGGAGCTTCAAAAAAACCCATTACTCCATTAAACTGACCCACCATACTAAATTTATGCTATGAGTACTTCATATTTTGAAATTGAAAAGACGGAAAAAGAAGAAAGGCAAGAACAAATCTGGAGCTGAAGAGTATGCAGAAGCAGAACCAATGGCTGAAACCTCAAATGGTGCTACAGTTGAAAATTGAAAAGACGAAAAATATGTCGCTTCAAATTTTGTTACTTGTTGATTCTCTTTTGTATTTGCTTGTTGATGCGCAACTTAAACATATTTAGATGTTGATCTTTCTATATTTCATGTTGCCTCTCACTTCTGTGTAAAGTTCTGGGTTTGAGCCCAAGGAATGAATTTTTCTTGATACACAGTTAAAAAAAAAAAACTTCATATTTTGAAATTGAAGCAGAATTTTTATGACCCAGTTTGCTTATAAGATGGAAAATTCCTCTTGTTCTACTATTTAACAAGAATGCAAAAATTATAAGAATGGTGTTCACCGGTGGGGAGGCAGTCAGGTGGTGAATGGGGTTGTACGTTTTGGGTACCGAAAAATAGATGGGTAGAATGGTGGGAGGAGAGAGAGAAAATTCTGAGAAAACTTTGGAAAATTTGGAGGATGGTGGGAAGATGGTGGGAGGAGAGAGAAAGTTTGGAGGTTCATCAATGAAGGAGGGTGGGAGGAAGGAGTGAAAACTAAAGAAAGAGAGAAAAAAAAAGTTAACGGCGTTAGGGTTCCGTCATTAGTAAGGGTATTTTAGACCCAAACACAAACCTCAGGGGTATCTGAGGAATTCTCCAAATGTGAGGGGTAATTTGGGAATTACGTCAAACCTTAGGGGTACCTGAGGATATTTCCCTAAGAAATTTGTTTGGAAACAAAATAATACTCTACTTTATTATATGGAAAAGGTGAGGGAAAAAGGCTTTCTCACACTTTTATTTCTCAAACTTACAGAAGGTATATATAGCAACATTACATGTAACTATAAAGAAAACCAAAAGACTTAAAGTCATGAAGAGACTAAGAAGGTGAATCATTAGACTATCCACCAATTATTATGCACTTAATTAAAACTACAACAATCTCTTTTTGAAATCCTTCACTCAATACCCCGCCTTGATTCAAAGTCACTAGCTCCCAACTTTATCCTAAAGAAAAGATGTTTGACTCTAGAAAGCGATTTGGTGAAGATATCATCAGTTTGCTAATTTCTACCATAAATCTTCAATATAATTTTCTTATTAGCTACAATTTTCTGGATGAAATGATGCTTCATATCTACATGCTTTTTCCTTGCATGAAAAGTAGGGATTTTGGCCAAAGCAATTGCAGAACTATTATCACAATACACCTCTATAGCATCCTTTTGCTCATAATTAACTCACCCGAAAGTTTCTGTAGCCATAATGCTTGTCGAGTTTCTACACTAGCTGTTGTACACTCTGCTTCTGCTGATGATAATGCCACTGTCTATTGCTTCGTTGAACTCCATGTTACGGCTCCAGATCCAGAGCTAAAAACATGACTTTGAGGTACTCTTACGATCATCTAAGCACCCTCACCTGTCACTATAAGTGAAACCAACCAACTTGAAGTTTGCTACTTTACTGTACCATATATCAAGGTTTACAACTCCATCAATTTAGTAAAGAATTATTTTGCAGCGTCAAGGTGTTGCCTTGTTGGGTTATGGAAAACCTAGACACCACACTTACATAAAATGTAACGACAAGTAATTCAGACACCAACTATGCTTCTAAATAACCTTGCATCAACTAGCTCTGTTCCATCATCCTACTGCAACTTTAACGTTGCATACTTCTCTTGTCAAACAAAAATACCGTCTTCACCTTGCTTCACTTCAAGCCCCAAAAAATATCGCAACAAGCTCAAATCAGTCATCTCAAAATTCTTCATCATATTTGACTTAAAGTCATCAATAATAGATTATTAAGAACCCATATGAATCATGTCGTCCACATACAGACGCAATAAAAGAAAATCTTCATTTCCTTGGTGCTTCTTAGAAAGAGTGGGCTCATTATCACTTTTTGTAAACTTGCTTTCAATAAAGAAAAAATCAATTTTACTATACCATTCCAGCTGTGAGGTTTGCTTTAGGCCATAAAGTGCCTTCCTCTACCTGTAAACTTTATTTTCATTGTCACTAACAACAAAGCCTTGAGGTTATGAAACATAAACCTCCTCTTTTAGTTCACCGTTCAAAAAGGCCGACTTCACATCAAATTGATATAAAGGCAACTTAGAGATGATAAAAAAGCCCGGCCCGTCCCGACATTTTGGGCGTGTTTGGGCAGCAATTTTTTGGCCCGCGGTCAGACCCGGCCTGGCCAGCCATAATTTGTTTTCTTTGGGCAAGCTAAAAATGAGTTTTTAGTCTAATTTTTGGCCCGGTCGCATGTGGCCCGAAAAACCCGCTCTTTTGACCCGAATAGAGGCTATGGGCACAAAATTTTGGCCCGAATTTCGCCCAGCTAGGTCCGACACATCCAATGGGTATTTTTTTTAGGCTCGTTCGACCTCTAAGGCATGATCACCTCTAAGGCAAGTTCATTTGAGCTGCAAAGGCAATAAAAACTCTTACTGTTTCGAAAAGAGCAACAGGAGTGAAAGTCTCCTCATAATCACTGCCTTGCTGCTGTGAGTATCCTTTAGCTATGAGCCGAGCCTTATGCTTTTTGAATACTTCCACTAACATTGAACTTTGATCTGAACACCGACTTTAGCTCAATAACATTCTTATCCTCTGGCATATCAACCAACTCCCAAGTTTCATTCTTGCGTATGGCTGACATTTCCTCATTCATTACTTCTTGCCAAGCTTGATTTTCTTTGCGTCTTCATAAAAAGTGGGATGTGCTACAAGTAGAGCAAAAGTACAAGACTCATTTAACTCTCTTACTGAACAAAACTTCCTTGACGTTGACTCTGGAGAAGAGGTTGAATGACATGAATTGTCCCTATCTGAGGAAGATGGGCTGTTAGGCTCTGAGAAAGATGGGCTGCTTGGCATAGAATCTGATGATGATTAATTAGTGACTACTTTCAGACTCAAAAGCTTCTGGTTGTGCTAAATCTGGTTGCACATAAGTTGGAACTGCTGCCACTGATGGCCCACTATCATTGCTCCATCTCCATTTTTCTTCCTTATAAAACTTGACATCTGTACGTACAACAACTTTTCTACCCACAGGGTTATACAACTTATATGCTTTAGACTTAGTACAATAGCCAACAAAGATATATTTTTCTGACTTACTATCAAGTTTGTGACGCAAATTTAAAGGAACTAAAGCACGAGTTATACAACCAAATATTCTCAAGTGTCTTACATGCGGTTTCTTACCATGTCATGCTTCAAATGGTGTTCTATTCATCAAAACTCTTGTTGGAGAAATGTTCAGCAAGTAGATAGCAGTAGCTACAGCTTGTCCCAAAACTCATCAAGTAACTTCTTTACTTTCAGCATGCTTCTAGCCATCTCCACAACGGTTTCATTTTTGGGCTCTACCATGCCATTTTGTTGAGGTATGTATGGTGCTATAAGTTCCCTTCGTATGCCATGTTCATCACAAAAATTAGTAAACTTAACACAAGAAAATTCACCTCCAGGATCAGTGCATAATCTCTTTATGTGCCTGTCACTTTGGTTCTCCACTAAAGCCTTGAATTTCTTGAAATTCTCAAAGGCTTCAGATTTCCACTTCAAGAAGTAAACCCAGCTCATGCGAGTATAATCATCTGTGAACAACAAAAATAACGACTTCCTCCAATTTACTCTGTTCTCATTAGACCGCACAAATCAGTATGAACTAGATCAATGAAATTAGAAGCCCTCCATGACTTCCCACTAGGAAGGGTTGCCTACATTGCTTTCCATAGGCACACCCTTCACAAAATCATGTTCACCCATTTTAGGCAACCCAAATAGCATCTCATGTCATCTCAAGACTCCCAAGCTTTTCACATTAAACTGCCGATAACGCAAGTGCCATAATTTAGTTCCACTATCTCTTTGCACAGCTAAGGCACTAGTCATATCATTTGAAATGTCTAGCGAAAACATTATTATGGGTACTTTGATATTGGTAATTGTATTGCTAGTTTTCTTGTCACAAATGACAGGAGAATTATTTTCAAACACAACAGAATATTCACTCTTCATCAATTGTCCAACACAAGTTAAGAGCTAAATCTGGCACATATTGCACATTATGAAGAATTTTTACATCACATGGCCTTGAGTAGTTTTAAAGGCAATCATACCTTTTCATATCACTTGCACCTTCTTGTCATCATGAAGTCGAACTTCACTTATTTGTGATTCATCAAGATCTCTAAATTAAACAAAGACTTTGAACAAGACATATCGTTCAAACATTCACTATCAGTGAACCATACACCATTTGTAATATCAGCGGCACTAGTGCATGCAATGAACACTTGCTTTCTTCCTCCACTTTTTGTGTGAAATTTGTAACTCTCTTCTCCCCACCTTGCTTTCTCCAACATTGAGCCTCCTTGTGTATGTCCATATTTCTTACAAAAGTGACACTGAATTGCACTTCTATTTTGGCTTGACTCATCAGATCGATACACATCGCCATATATATATATATATATATATATACATATATATATATATATATATACATATATATATATACATATATACATATATATATATACTATATATATATATATATACATATATATATATATAATATATATATATATATATATATATATATATATACATATATATATATATATATATACATATATATATATATATATATATATATATATATATATATATATATATATACCTCTGCCTCTACCATTATCATGGCCTCGACCTCGACCTCGATAACTACCTCTACCATGACCACCAATTTTTTTTCTTTATTTGAAGACTCCTTTACTTGGAAATCCTTCTCTTTAACTTTAACATCACCCTTCTTTACCCAACTTTCATGAGCCAACAGAGTGCCCATCAAATGTTGTGTAATTAAAAAGGTCCTTTGACTCCATAATTCAGGCACACATGATGCTAATCTTTGTTTAAACTTCTCAATATTTTACTTACTACATCCTCATTCCTAATTCTTTCAGCATATGACTTCATCTGACTAACAATTTCAGTTACTCTTGACAAACAAGTTTGCACAGATTCTTTCTCTCCCATAGTTAATTCAGAAAAACTTCGAAGAAGAGTTTGTAACCGTACCTTTATAACCTCCTGATCACCGAAATACTCCTGCTTAAGTATCTCCCAAGCTTCATCCACAGTAGAAGCTGCTGAAATTCTGGGAAAAATATCATCATCTAATGCGACTGAGAAATGCCTTTGCATCTTTCTTGCGATTCTTCCTTAACGGTTGATCAGGCACTGCGGGTGCCGGAGTCGGTTTAGTATAGCTGGTCTCCACCGATCCCACGACTCTTTGGACTTGAATATTGTCTTCATTTTAAGACTCCATAAGTGAATGAAGCTCAATGGAATATGGTACTCTGGAGACCAGAGAAGGTGTACAGAATTATTAGGGAGTGTATAGTGATGCGAATTAAGAGTGTTTTGCCTAGGAAGATATCCAGTAAGGATATAGCATGATGGGAAACTGTAAAGAGCAAAGTGTATAGTGTTTAGTTGTTAGCTAAACTTTTGTAGCTTCCCTTGTGTGGAGGAGTCCAACCTAGTTAGTTTGCTCCCTAGGGGTTAGCTGTTGGTGTATTGAATTTTCTTGTGATTAATACTACTTACTCTTACTTAGCAAAAAAAAAAAAAAAAGACTCCATAAGTGATACTTTTCCCCCTTAGAGATTGGAATTAAGGGATGAGATGAAGAATTTGTGGCATTGCTTGCCATAATCTCCACTATGTGATTTCTGTGTTTTTATAATGTTTAATGTTCAATTGGGATTTTTTTTTAGGTTATACGATTCTTGCAGGTGATGGTGGTCACCCTTTCTTTTCTCTCGCTTACTTTACCTTCCTCTTTTTTTTTCACCTTTTTGGACCGTAACCTGGAATACTTTGCTCCGGATACCACAAATGTTAGGAAACAAAATAATACAGTACCATATTATATGGAAAGGTGGAGGGAAAAAACTTTCTCACTTTTATTTCTCAAACTTAGAGAAGGTATATATAGCAACATTATTACATGTAACTATAAAGAAAATCAAAAGACTTAAACTCATGAAGAGACTAAGAAGGTGAAATATTAGACTATCCACCAATTATTATGCACTTAATTAAACTATAACAGTAACTTTGAATTACTTCACTCAATAGAAATTACAGAAAATAATGAAATTTAATAGCTGGCTGGCAAGACATCATATGTCATACAAGTAATTTTCAAATAAGGGCATGTGAAGTGTAGAAAGATTAATGCATAGTGAAAAGTTGCCATCCTTGCTTGGGCTTGCAAGGAAGAATGCTTGCCCCTGTACTTTAATACCGCCATGACCTACAAACTTGGGTTTTCCCCACCCAAAATCAGCTTCATAAAAGGGAATCCTACCCCAAGAGTTTATTGACAAGTATGGATTGTTCTCATCACAAGCGACACGTACAAGATTGGTTATATCAGATTGCATTTCTAGATAATCAATTGCTGATCTTAAGTACTCTGTTTTCTCCACCTTTTGTAGCGCCTCGTGAACTTTATTCGCAGCATACCATAGTGGCTTGCTAGTGATATCACTTGCTTTTGCAGTACAAGCTGTGAAGAAAACTACATTACCAAAGTATTCTTGCGGTATTGTGGGATCTCGTAATCTTGATCGTCCATCAATTGGTATATGGAGCTTCACACATTGATCGTCAATTAACCCGCGTGCTTTGGATGCACACCTCCACACATGCCCGGCTAGAATCTCATATGTACTTAGCTTGTAGCTTTCTACTTCTTGGGATGGGAATGTTGCTTTTACTTTTAGGGTATCTACTTGATCTTTAGAAAGTTTGAAGAGGCATTCCCTTGACATTTCACCTGATTTTATTATGACATAGAAGAGAATAGAAAATACGTAAAAATAAGTTCAGTGCAACAAATATAAGTTCTAATTAGTAAGAGTATATTCAGATAAAAAAAGATCGGGGGAGTGAGCATCCCTGTTGTGCTAACTACTAAATACAAGGTACTAATGTAAATCATTTGTAATAAGTATACAAAGGACTGCACAATTATGTAGCTCGTGACTTACATTGATTTCCCTTGGGTGGTATAGCTGGCTCGTACTCCAAATGCTGGAAGCTAACCTGAGGTGGGTCACGCGGAGCTAGGTAGACAGCCCGGGCATGGAAAGGTTGAACATTGAGTTCAAACCCCCTAGCAAGTCTTGCCCATGAGTTAATGAAGTATGCATATCCAATTCCATCAGTCACATAATGATGAGTACCTAAGCCAATTGAAACACCCCCACACTTGAACCGGGTGACTCGTAACATTAGTAGGGGGAACAACGAGAGACCACCCGAGTAGTCGCACACAGGTAAGACCAACTTGCGAAGTTCAGTATTGGGCTTAAAGTCACCAAAATCAGCAAGAACGTGCGTTGTTTCAACCTCTTCAAACGAGACGCCTGCCGCATTGCAATCGATCTCAAATCGATTATTTTCCTCATTCTTCTTTAATCTCCCCGCTAATGGATAAAATGGCACTAAAACTGTACCTAGAGACTCCTTCAAAATTTGCGTGTCAAAACTTTTTGATGCATTATTCACCTCTTGTGGACTGTAGATGAAGAAACTAGCGGTGTGTAAATAAGGCGTGGGAAACAATAAGTCTAGGCATGAGAGCCAAACAGCATGTTTTGGAGTTTCCACTGCCGGACACACCATTATGGATTCTTTCACGCTGAAGCTCATTATTTCTCGAATCTCCTTTTAATTTTTTCTTTTTGGTTTGTTGATAGTTGTATTAGAGCTATTGTCGAACTGAACCATGGGACTGGTAGCACAAAGTTTATAAGGAGCTACACTTTCATTGATGGGTCATGTGATACAGCCGAAGAATGAGATCACGAAACACGTGAAATTGGCTTGGTGGTATAATCTCAAAAAAAAAAAAAAAAAAAAAATGTACGACCTATTATCTTATATGACATTATTGTCTACTTTTCCTAAGGATAGGAGCTAGCTCAAGTGGGTAGAGCGCTCCCCCTTGGCCCTTGAGGTCAGGGGTTCGATCCTTACTCCCAGCATTATGCTGCGGTATTTCCTTAGCATGCTATGCATGCCTTACTAGCCAATGTGTTGGTAGTTCCTACAGGCTAGTAGCCTGGTAGGGGTTAGCTCTTGGGCTAACTTAATTTCCTAATCAAAAAAAAAATAAAAATAAAAATTGTCTACTTTTCCTTGTGGACGTCCCACACCCCCATCTAACAAAGGGCTTTTAAAATCTGTAAATGTTTTAATAAAATTTGAGCTCCCCTAAGGGACTACCTATTTGTCATTTTAGTTAACGTTAAGTACTGAAGATGGTGAATTGGTTTTATTATGAAACAATAATTCATCGACCTTCAACACAACATTATAAAATAGTAAAGTGATAAAATATGGTCTGGTTCTCAAGTAGGTAAAGTTGAAAATTAAACTTTAGTACCTTTTTAATTCTATATATCCATTAGTGGAAAAAACTCCATTTGATACGGTTAATATCAATCTTACGGATGCGATTTTGGTCCGCATCAGATGGACCCACAGCTGCTAACAAAAAAACTGATGCGGTCCAAAACCACATCAGTATGGTAACAATCTGATGTGGTTTTCAAGAACGACTGCATCAGATTGTGGCTTCTTTGAAAAAAAAAAAGTTCAACAGCTTCCATTTACAGCAACAAAAACATGGGGCTATTACAGCAACCAAAACAAAAATCTAAAATGATGTAAATGTAATTATACAAACGAAAAATAAGAAACTAATCAAATGAAATATATACAAACGAAGTTAGTGGTTTTAATTTATACAAACGAAATTAAATGAAAAAAATAAAGTAATTAATCAGATCTACAATTACAGAGTATAAACTAATTAACTGAAAAATAAGAAACGAAAAACGAGAACTAAACAAGAATTAAACGGAATTAAACCTAGGTCTAGAATAATATGAAATTACATGATAATAATCACCACAAAAATTAAAAAATCCAACTAAAAAACGAAAAAACTCGTGATGTGTGGGTGGTGGTCGAAATTTCAAGGAGGTGAAGATTAGATTTGGGTGCCGTTAAAGACTAAGACGTTGTCGTTTCCCTTCGTGGTTGGTCGCGTTAGCGTTGGTGGCATTGGCGGTGTGTCGTGGCTTGGCGTTGGCGGTGTGTTGTGGCTTGGCGTTGGCGGTGGTGTTTGAGAACGACAGAGGAGAGAGGAGGATGTGCGGTGGTTGATAGGCGTGTCGCGCACCTAACAAAAGTAATTTCCTAACTAACCTCCTAACTATGTAGCAGGGCAAGTCAGGGTCAAATCCACAGGGACAAACAATATCAAACACTAGGTATCTTGACTCAATTTAACTAAACAAGTGACAAACAAAGATGAAAAGGTGTTGAACTAATAATAACACTAAACTATGACAATTACTAAAGATGCACAAGGTATAATCAATCAATAAAGGCATCTACAATTAAGTATCCCCACTAGTATGACCAACACATGAATAATTTCCATCCCAATAAACATAATCAATGATTCAAAAGGAGTAATGCACTCTATAACTACCAAAGACCTCTCCCGAGTACCAATTCTACTCTAAACAAGCAATCAAACCTATTCCCATGGAATGCAAGAAAGAGACATTAAACATGGCATCACAAATAAATTCCTAGTAATCCTATCTACTTATTCCCAAGAGATATTCATACTCTTGATTGAATCAACAAAACATCTAGATTCAATTCCCATTGAAAACAAGATATAAGGAATCAATTCAAAATCATCTATCCCTAGTATGATAATGAAAATAAGAACAATTCAACAAGCAAGAAAATTATACATAAACTTGGGATTAATGAAGAATTCATGTATTAATCATCACTAGGGTTCAACTTAACCCTAGATTATAAAACTACTCACTCATAATTGAAATAACAAAGCAAATAATACATAAATTGAAAGACATAATAATAATGAAGGAAAAAAGAGATTAGAAAAACTTAGTCTTTACTTGAAGAAATCAAACTTGTAGAATCAAGGTTCAATAATGGAGTTTTTCCTTACTCTATTCTCTCTTAATGAAAAAGTACTCAAAAGTATGTTTAATAAAACCTAATATTGTTTTCATAAATAAAAAAAAAGAAATAATTATAAAGCGCAAAATTAATCGGGCAACAGTGTGCACGGTCGAGCGAAAAGTTGCACGGGTGCGCAGGACCGTGCACGGGCAAGCAAGAAATTGCTTGGGTGCGTCGAAGAGAAGGTTTTAGACGATTTTGTTACAATTATGCACGGGCAAGCGAGATTCGCTTGGGCGTGCGCCTTGGTGCGTGGGCAAGCGAGATCCTGCTTGGGCGTGCGCCTTGGTGCATGGGCAAGCGAACTTCTGCTTGGTCCAGCAAAGAGAGTAATCTTTGATATCGTCATTCCTTCAACTCCAAAAGCACCAAACTCATCTTCTCGCATCCGGAAACCGCCATCTAGACCATCTACGAACCATATTAGTTTCTCTTAGTTACAATCGGCCTCAATAACCTGAAAATCACATGAAAGTATCTCGAAATAACATAATGGTTCAAAAGAATGCCCAAATCATGCAATTAGAACTAATATGCACTAAAATCTTCATGAAAATGAGACTTAATACCTACCTATATGCAACTAAAAATCGACTTATCAGTGGTGGTGTTTGAGAACGAGGAAACGAGGAAACGAGATAACAAGAAAGGAGAGAGGAGAGACGAGTGAGGGAGAGGATTGAGGGCGTCGTGAGTGAGGAGGAGGTAGGATTATGATTAAGTGACGAGGAGGAGGATTAGGGTTGAGTGAGGAGAGTTATGTTGTAATACTCCGTATTTTTGGAATTAATTCGTAAAAAATTAAGAAAATATAAAGAAGTTAATAAAAAGGATTTTGTAGTATTTACAGAATAATAAGAATAAAATAATACTAATATGAGTCGGTTGTGTTAATTTCGGATTTATAAAAGTTAAGCCGAGTTTACCCGATCTAGAGTTACCACTTTTAGAAGGTTATAAAAAGGAAAGGAAGAGGAGAAAAATTTCAGAAACCCTAAATCTTTTCCTCTCCTTCCTCAGCCGTCACCTATCCTTTTCTCTCTCTCTTCTCTCGCCGTTCTTCCTTCCTCTCGTGTTCTTTCCTTTCTTTGTGTCTTCCTCCCTCAGTCTCTCTCTCTCTCTCTCTCGCGTCGCCTCACCTTACCTTCGACAGTTTGAGGTGCATGGCGATGTAGGTTGGCAGAGCGTCGCTCTGGTGCGAAGCGCTGCGGGTTCGAGGGCTGAGCGACGAGCGAGCAGGACGCGAGATCGAGACGAGCGCCGACGAAGCTGCAGTAGAGGGCTGGTGCGAGGGGTGCGAGCGACGAATCTGTGCCGCAGGCTTGCTGCTGCTGCTACGCGAGGCTCGTGTGCGAGTCGAGCGCTGTGGTTGTGAAGGCTGCGCGACGAGCGCGAGCGATCCGAGCGCAAGAGTGATGTGCGAGCGATCTGGGCCGTGAGACTGCTGTGGTGGTGCACAGCTAGTTGGTCGCCGGAGTTGCTCCGCCGGCGAGCTTAACGGTATAAAACAATTTATATATTGAATATATTATATTAAGTCTAATTATAATTTATGTTTTCATAATTATGTTAAATTATAATTAGTTAATTAATAATTCAAGATGATTAGTTTATTATACTGATCTGAGTATAATTGCGGATCTGACTTTCGGACATAATACTGGATTGGACCTAAGAGTTTTGGACATAAGATTTTGGACATAAATCATGGTTGGACTTATAATTTAACTGGTTTGGTAAAGATAGTGGACTAATGACACTAACTAATATTAGTATGCTGACTAGCTTTGACTCCTAAAAGTTGTTAAACTCTTTATAATAAGAAAAGTAACGAAAATTCTTAAACAAGGGGTTTATTAATCGTTTACTTCGAATTATTAAACCGTATAGTCTTAATTACGTAGTAGTTGTTAGTTTACCAACGACGTAGCACTAAAGCTTTTATTTAACGATTTTGGTCCCAATTTCATAAGCGGAACGTTCGATTAAGACAGCGAAAATTCTCCGTTACAAGGTACGTACGCGTACCAGTTTAATCCCAAGTATTAGTATCATGATTAGGTTGCAATCTATGTTATTGGAACCTAGAAGCATGATAGGGAATGTTTGATTGATTGAGATTGTCTGGTTAGACATTTGTAATTGAAATTGATATGTTGCATTGGAATGCGTAATTCTATCGTATATAAACAAGAGCATTTTTTAATCTATCCATAGTGTAACAAGGTTGTTACAAGAGATATGATTCGAGCATAAGAGGACAGGTAAATGATTCTATGTATCCATAGTGTAACAAGGTGTTACAAGAGATACGATTTGAGCATTTTAATGAAGAGAACAGGTAATTGATTCTATGTATCCATAGTGTAACAAGAGTGTTACAAGAGATACGATTTTAGCATTGTAACTAAAAAAAAGGTAAATGACTATATGTGGTTATGAAATGAATGGTTAATATTAAAATGAATTATGGCAATATCTTGTAGTGGACTCCCTACAAGTGATGAACAATGGGGGGAGTGTGGGACTTGTCCTACGCTCCTACGCAGGCCTACTGTGACGACAGTAGTGTCCTTATATTTTGACACTCAAGTAGGCGGAAGGTTCCGTTCGATCTTGGGGGTATGCATACTAAGGTGATGGGTGTGAGACGGAACAAAACCGTATTTGCATTTCATCTAACAGACCTAGTGTCTGTTAAGGATTCAGTAGCCCGTATGATTCTAGTAAGATGACGGTGCCCGTTCGATGCCAATTAAAGATTAAAGATTAAAGGTTAAAGGATAAAGGATGTAACATAGTGTAGCATCATGCTTAAGATTGTTCATGTGTGCATCATTTATGTTTACATGTATTCAATGGTTCATTACGTACTCAGCATAGCTGATTGTGTGTTATTATGTGTTTGATGAACTGCGATGAACCATTGATGCTACAATGGGGAGCAGACTAGGTGTGCTGTGTGCTGCATAATCTCGAGCATACGGGGACTAGGCTTGGTATTTACATTTAAAGCATTTTGAAATAAGTATTATTGGTTTTTCTAAGACTTATATATGGTTTGTGGTTTGAATGAAAGGGGTCATTGATGATTCCCGAGTTGTATTTATATTTTAATTCCGCTGCATTTTAGTTTTCAAGTTAATGTTTTAAGTTATCGTTAACCTTATTATGCCTTGCGTTCCATCGCGCGGTAACGCCCCCGAGTCGACGCGACGCAGCAGTGGTAGGCGCGCGTGGATTTTGGGGGTGTTACAAAACTGGTATCAGAGCCGAAGGCTCTGAATTTCAAAGACGTTTTAAAAACGATTTCAAAATGGGTAGTATGGGATAGGAGCATATAGAACATATTATGTTATGTGCATTAAGTCATAGGAATGATTGCAAATGTGATTTCGTTTCGTGTCTTGAACTCGAATGTGTTGTTTGATTGTTCAATTGAAGTTGCGAACGATTCTTGCAATATTCAATAGAATAGGTAAAGAGGATGTACAAGGATGTTTCAAAAATGGTGTTGAACTAAAACCTTATTTTGCGACAAAACTATTTACTTGATTGGAACGATCGTTTTATCTCTTAAATACATATATATATATACATATATATGATATATGTTCGAAAACCTTTAAGGATACTTTATGATATTCCTTGTTATGGTTGTGACGTCTCATGTGAGATGTTTGTGTTGCAAGTCAATAAAGACTTAATATTTGTTCGTGACAACTGCTTGCTATATGTGCAATGTGTATTGGTTAAGAAAGGACAGGATGATGTGTGTCACTGAGATAGCTATTATGTTATTTTCAGCGTAGAATGGTTCGGGAGGGAGGCACGCCTGAAACCTCTCTGAATATCGAGCAATCGATACGTGACTTGGTGCAAATCACTGCCAACCTAGCCCAAGGTCACAATCGTGAAGGGGATTTATCTGAAAAGGTTGCCCGTAGGAACCCACCAATACTGAATGGGAAAGGGGGACCTGAAGAATTAGAGAACTGGGTTGGGGAATTCGATAAACTTTTCTTAACCTTATCTGCCCTGATGAGAAAACTGTGCCCTTAGCGAGCTACTACCTTCAGGGAGATGCTCATTTCTGGTGGACCCAAGCTAAGAGCAACCTCCTGAGTCAGCCTGGTTTTGGGTGGGAAACTTTCAAAAAGGCCTTAAGGGACAAATATTACCCTCCATACCTTAAGAAGCAGAAAGCCCAAGAATTTATGATGTTGGAACAAGGGACTCTGTCTGTTGAGGAGTACTACCGGAAATTCATCGAGCTGATGAGATTTGCCCCGGAAATAGCACCTACTGAGGAATCTAAAGCCTCACGTTTCGAACTAGGACTTACCCTTGACCTGCAAGGAAGACTAGGGGGAGATACATTCACCTCTTTAGATCATGTGTTTGGCAAAGCTGCTCATCTTTATGCCATCAGGAAGAGAGAGGAAGGGGGTAAGCAGGGTGAGAAACGAAAGGATAATCCAAACCCTGAGGTCCAGAAGTTTGAGAAGAAGCATAATGGGAACCAAAACCATCAAGACCCTCAAAGGAATTTCGGTAAGGGACCCAATAACAACAACGCTAATCCCAACAACAATAACCGCAATAACAACACCAATAACCGCAGATCTGAGCGTGTGTATAGGTGTAGAAAGTGCCCTAACAACCATCCTGGTAGAGACTGTGAGGGTAACAAGGTGGAATGTCGAGAATGCGGGAAATTGGGACATAGGGCATATGAGTGCTACTCGAAGAACAAACTGATCAACCCTAATGGCCAAAAGAATGGGAATTATGGGGAAACCTGAAATGGAAATGGAAACGGGAATGGAAATGGGGGAAGTGCTTACAATGGGAATTCTAACTACTCCAAGCCTTAACCACACAATAATCAGACATCTAATGGGAACAATGCAACCAATTCCCAAGATAAGGGCAAGGGGAAGCTGTATATGATGTCGACTAGAGAACAAGAGGCTCGAAGGGATGTTGTCTCGGGTACATTTTCTATCAACTCCACTCCTGTTAAAGTATTGTTTGATTCTGGAGCATCATTGTCATTTATTGCCCATTCAACTGTTAGGACTTTAACATTGATCGAGTCTGAGTCGATTTCTATGCCTATAGTCATTCCGTCTGGGAGACTGTTAATTGCTCTAAAAGATTTCTAAAAGTGCCACTGAAAATAGGAAAAGTTTCTTTCCTTCTGACCTGATAGAGTTTAACTTATCAAACCTAGACGTTATTTTGGGGATGGATTGGCTTGGAAAGTACATGGCTAAGATAGACTGCGATGCGCAGAAAGTGGAACTGAGAGATCCTTCGGGAAAAAGAGTGTCATATAGGAGAATACCTCGAGAACCCGGGATTAAGGTGATCAATGCCTTACAACTTAAGAACTATGTAGACAAGGGATGGCCTCTATTTATGTGTTCGGTGAGAAGAATTGAGGATGATCCGTTGAGGCCTGAGGATGTGCCAGTAGTCCGAGAGTTCCAGGATGTTTTTCCTGAAGATATACCTGGTATGCCACCAAGGAGAGATGTAGAGTTCACCGTTGACCTAGTACCTGGGACTGGACCAATTTCGAAAGCCCCATATCGAATGGCTCCAGCAGAAATGAACGAGTTGAAAAACCATTGGAGGAACTACTAGACAAAGGGTATATTAGACCTAGCATGTCACCATGGGGAGCACCTGTCTTATTTGTGAAAAAGAAGGATGGTAGTTTGAGGTTGTGTATAGACTATCGGGAGTTGAACAATGTCACTGTGAAAAACAAGTACCCATTGCCTAGGATTGATGACTTGTTCGACCAACTTCAGGGTGCGGGATGTTCTCCAAAATAGACTTGAGGTCAGGTTACCATCAATTGAGGATTGTTGATCATGATATACCTAAGACTGCTTTCAGGACTAGATATGGCCACTATGAGTTTACGGTAATGCCTTTTGGGTTATCTAATGCACCTGCAGTTTTCATGGATCTTATGAATAGGATCTTTCGACCCTACCTCGACAAATTTGTCGTTGTGTTCATAGACGATATACTGATCTATTCTAGGAGCAAGGAGGACCATGAGGGTCATTTGAGAGTCATTTTGCAGACACTTAGGGACAACCAACTATATGCGAAGTTTTCAAGTGTGAATTTTGGTTGGAAAGAGTGTCATTTTTGGGTCACTTTGTCTCCAAGGAGGGTGTGTCAGTCGATCCTGCAAAGATCAAAGCCGTGAGTGAATGGCCTACTCCAAAGAATGTCACAGACATAAGAAGTTTCTTGGGTTTAGCCGGTTACTATAGGAGATTTGTGAAAGACTTCTCCAAAATAGCAAAGCCCATGACCATTTGATGAAGAAGGATTGTAGGTTTAACTGGAATGAGGACAGTGAGAAAGCCTTTCAAACGCTCAAAGAAAGGTTAACATCAGCCCCTGTCCTAACCTTGCCTAATGGGAATGAGGGATATGATGTGTATAGTGATGCGTCCAAGAATGGGTTGGGTTGTGTTCTTATGCAAAATGGGAAGGTCATAGCTTATGCGTCTCGGCAGTTGAAGCCGTATGAAGTCAATTACCCAACACACGACTTAGAATTGGCCGCAATAGTGTTTGCCCTAAAAATCTGGAGACACTACCTTTACGGGGTGACTTGTCGAATCTTCACGGATCACAAAAGTCTCAAATACATCTTCACCCAGAAAGACCTTAAATGAGACAGCGCAGATGGTTAGAGCTCATCAAGGACTATGACTTAGACATCCAGTACCATGAGGGTAAAGCCAACGTCGTTGCTGATGCGTTAAGTCGCAAGTCTAGCCATAGCCTGAATACATTAGTCGTTGCCGACAAACTTTGTGAGGAGTTTTCTAGACTCCAGATAGAATTGTTCATGAAGGGGAGGTAGAAAGATTGCTGAGTGCCTTAACCATCGAGCCCAACTTTCTAGACGAAATAAGAGAAGTCAACCTGGGGATGTGAAGCTTGAGCGAGTCAAAGCAAAGCTTAAGGAGGGAAAAGCAGAAGGGTTTGCGATCCATGAGGATGGAAGCATAAGATATAAGGGTAGGTGGTGTGTCCACAAAATGTGAAGAATTGAAACAAAAGATAATGGGTGAGGGTCATAACACGACTTATTCCGTCCACCCAGGGGGAGATAAGTTATATAAGGACCTCAAGAAGATGTTTGGTGGCCTGGGATGAAAAGAGCAGTAGCTGAATTTGTTTCAAAATGTCTAACGTGCCAGAAAGTCAAAAGTGAACACAAGAGACCTCAAGGAAAGATTCAACCTTTAGACATTCCGACATGGAAATGGGACTCATATCCATGGATTTCGTTGTAGCCTTACCTAGGAGTCGGGGAGGCAATAATACCATATGGGTGATAGTAGAAAGACTAACCAAAACAGCAAGGTTCATACCTATGAAAGATACGTGGAGTATGGAAGCCTTAGCCAAGGCCTATGTGAAAAATGTCATTCGATTGCATGGAGTACCCACGAGTATAGTATCAGATAGAGATTCGCGATTCCTTTCGAATTTCTGGAAAAAGGTTCAGGAAGCTTTTGGTAGTGAGCTATTGATGAGTACAGCTTTTCACCCAGCTACAGACGGTCAAACCGAAAGAACTATTCAGACCTTAGAGGACATGTTGAGAGCTGTGCCTTAGAATACCAAGGATCATGGGAAGACCATTTGGACCTCATAGAATTCTCATACAACAACAGCTACCATGCTAGTATTAAGATGGCACCATTTGAAGCACTATATGGGAGAAAGTGTCGTAGCCCTTTGTGTTGGAACGACATTAGTGAGACTGTGGTGTTAGGACCTGAGATGATTCAGGAGACAGTGATCAGGTGCGATTCATTCAAGAAAAGATTAAGGCTGCACAGGACAGGCAGAAATCCTATGCGGATCAGAAGCGAAGGGATGAGAATTACGAAGTCGGGGAAAAAGTATTGCTTAAGGTGTCTCCAATGAAAGGAGTGATGCGATTCGGGAAAAAGGGGAAGCTAAGCCCTAAATTCATAGGACCATATGAGATTCTGGCGAGAGTAGGCAAAGTCGCTTATCGCCTAGATTTGCCCAATAACTTAGAAAGGGTCCATAATGTGTTTCACGTATCCCAACTCCGGAGATACGTACCGGATGAGTCACATGTACTTGAACCGAAAAAGTCGAAATAGACGAAACCTTATCCTATGAGGAGAAACCTGTCCAGATCTAGACCGCAAAGTGCGTAGTACGAGGAATAAGGACATCAGAATTGTCAAAGTGTTGTGGAGAAATCAAAATACTGAAGAAGCCACCTGGGAAGCCGAAGATGCAATGCGTCTGAAGTACCCTGAGCTTTTTCAAGAGGTACGTGAGTTACGGGGACGTAACTTTTCTTTTAAGGGGGGAAGAATGCGATAGAATTTCGCGCTTTCACCCTAAAGTATGTTAATTATGATAGTTATTTGTATTTATTGCTGATCTGTTGTGCGAACGTTAGAAAACGCTTATGAAATTTTGGGACTTAGAAGTGCAAAAGATCGTCGTTAAGACTGGCTACCTCCAAGTTTCGGGACGAAACTTCTTTTAAGGGGGAAAGCCTGTAATACTCCGTATTTTTGGAATTAATTCGTAATAATTAAGAAATATAAAAGAAGTTAATAAAAAGGATTTTTATTATTTACAGAATAATAAGAATATAATAATATAATACGAGTCGGTTGTGTTAATTTCGGATTTATAAAGGTTAAGCCGAGTTTACCCGATCTAGGTTACCACTTTTAGAAGGTTATAAAAGAAAGGAAAGAGGAGAAAAATTTCAGAAACCCTAAATCTCTTCCTCTCCTTCCTCAGCCGTCACCCTTCCTTTCTTCTTCTCTCTTTCTCTCCTGTTTTCCTTCTCTCGCTGCTCTCCTTCTCTTTGTCTCCTCCTCGTCTCTCTCTCTCTCTCTCTCTCTCTCGCGTCGCCTCACACTTTACCTTCGACAGTTCGAGGGTGCGTGGCGAGTGCGAGGTTGGCAGAGCGTCGCTGTGGTGCGAAGCGCTGCGGGGTTCGAGGGCTGAGCGACGAGCGAGCAGGACGCGAGATCGAGACGAGCGCGCGACGAAGCTGTGAGTCGAGGGCTGGTGCGGGGGCGTGCGAGCGACGAATCTGTGCGAGGCTGCTGCTGCTGTGCGAGGCTTGCTGCTGCTGCTACGCGAGGCTCGTGTGCGAGTCGAGCGCTGTGGTTGTGAAGGCTGCGCGACGAGCGCGAGCGATCCGAGCGCAAGAGTGATGTGCGAGCGATCCGGGCCGTGAGACTGCTGTGGTGGTGCACAGCTAGTTGGTCGCCGGAGTTGCTCCGCCGGCGAGCTTAACGGTATATAAACAATTTATATATTGAATATATTATATTAAGTCTAATTATAATTTATGTTTTCATAATTATGTTAAATTATAATTAGTTAATTAATAATTCAAGATGATTAGTTTATTTACTGATCTGAGTATAATTGCGGATCTGACTTTCGGACTAATACTGGATTGGACCTAAGAGTTTTGGACATAAGATTTGGACATAAATTATGGTTGGACTTATAATTTAACTGGTTTGGTAAAGATAGTGGACTAATGACACTAACTAATATTAGTATGTTGACTAGCTTTGACTCCTAAAAGTTGTTGAACTCTTTATAAAGAAAAGTAACGAAAATTCTTAAACAAGGGGTTTATTAATCGTTTACTTCGAATTATTAAACCGTATAGTCTTAATTACGTAGTAGTTGTTGACATTACCAACGACGTAGCACTAAAGCTTTTATTTAACGATTTACGTCCCAATTTCAAAAGCGGAACGTTCGATTAAGACAGCAAAAATTCTCCGTTACAAGGTACGTACGCGTACCAGTTTAATCCCAAGTATTAGTATCATGATTAGGTTGCAATCTATGTTATTGGAACCTAGAAGCATGATAGGGAATGTTTGATTGATTGAGATTGTCTGGTTAAACATTTGTAATTAAATTGATATGTTGCATTGGAATGCGTAATTCTATCGTAATATAAACAAGAGCATTTTTTAAATCTATCCATAGTGTAACAAGGTTGTTACAAGAGATATGATTCGAGCATAAGAGGACAGGTAAATGATTCTATGTATCCATAGTGTAACAAGGTTGTTACAAGAGATACGATTTGAGCATTTTAATGAAGAGACAGGTAATTGATTCTATGTATCCATAGTGTAACAAGAGTGTTACAAGGATACGATTTTAGCATTGTAACTAAAAAAAAGGTAAATGACTATATGTGGTTATGAAATAATGGTTAATATTAAAATGAATTATGGCAATCTTGTAGTTGGACTCCCTACAAGTGATGAACAATGGGGGGAGTGTGGGACTTGTCCTACGCTCTTGCAGGCCTACTGTGACGACAGTAGTGTCCTTATATTTTGACACTCAAGTAGCGGAAGGTTCCGTTCGATCTTGGGGGTATGCATACTAAGGTGATGGGTGTGAGACGGAACAAAACCGTATTTGCATTCATCTAACAGACCTAGTTGTCTGTTAAGGATTCAGTAGCCCGTATGATTCTAGTAAGATGACGGTGCCCGTTCGATGCCAATTAAAGATTAAAGATTAAAGGTTAAAGGATAAAGGATGTAACATAGTGTAGCATCATGCTTAGTTTCATGTGTGCATCATTTATGTTTACATGTATTCAATGGTTCATTACGTACTCAGCATAGCTGATTGTTGTTATTATGTGTTGATGAACTGCGATGAACCATTGATGCTACAATGGGGAGCAGACTAGGTTTGCTGGTGTTTCTGCATAATCTCGAGCATACGGGGATTAGGCTTTGGTATTTACATTTAAAGCATTTTGAAATAAGTATTATTGGTTTTTCTAAGACTTATATATATGGTTTGGGTTTTTTGAATGAAAGGGGTCATTGATGATTCCCGGTTGTATTTATATTTTAATTCCGCTGCATTTATTAGTTTTCAAGTTAATGTTTTAAGTTATCGTTAACCCTTATTATGCCTTGCGTTCCATCGCGGCGGTAACGCGCCCAAAGTCAACGCGACGCAGCAGTGGTAGGCGCGCGTGGATTTTGGGGGTGTTACATATGTGTGCTGGGGTTGTAAGGGAGGGAAATGGGCCACACGTTTTTTTTTTAATTAAATCTGATGCGGTCTTAGGAACCACATCAGATTCTTAAAAGTCGCATCAATTTTATTAATCTGATGCGGTCCACAAGAGGACCACATCAGATTTTCCTTCCAACTTTCCTTCCCAATTTTTAATTGATTTTCATATGCGGTTTTATAAAAATCGCATCTGTTACTAAGTGACAGATGAGGTTTTTTCCACTAGTGATCATCCAATAAAGTGCGCATCGACAAAAGCTCTCATTTGAGGAAAGTAGGTATGTTTGGCGTCCCAATTCAATTACTCTTTCTCCATCCAACAAAGGATTTTCACCCACCCAAGTAGAGTCGAACCTTCAATGCATTCCTCAGCCAAATCTAAATAATTTGTTTAAGAGCTCACTACTGATGAAGAGAGTCAGCAAGCTACTAGAAGTGAAGCTTCTTGTTCAAATATTGAAGGCCTTCCTCATTTCATCTATCTTTAGCATTTGATAACTATTAATTGCTATGTTATTGTTAGAATAACAAGAACAACCTTTAATTATTTAGCATATAGCTATACTATTGTTGTAATCACACTACTATATAAGCATTGTAATCATCAAGAGATATAATAACATTATTAAGAATAATATTCAATACATATTTATATTATATATCTTATATTATTTATGCACTATTAGCACTATATCCTAAAAGTGGTATCAAGAGCTAGAACAATCAAGAAGGCTCTAGCACGATTTCCGCAAAGTTAGAAATATTTCATAAAATACAATATTATCTACAGAAAAAAAAAGAGAAAAAGAATGACATTGACAAGCACAATAACCAACAAGTTTCCACTTTTCAACGGTAGCAATTACGAATATTGGAGCATTCGAATGAAGACTGTTTTACGTGCTTTTGGAGTATGGGAAGTTGTGAGTCAGGTATACCAACAACTACACCAAATGAAGGAGAATCTGCTATAGGAGGAGTTGATTGGCAAAAACAAAGGATACGGAAGCATTAGCTAAAATTCACTTAGCTACTACAGACTCGGTATTTCCTCGAATAATGAATGCTACCTCAGCAAAACAAGCATGGGATACCTTGAAAAGAGAATTTCAAGGAATCGAGAAAATGAAGGCTGTCAAATTACAATCTCTTCAACTTGAGTTTGATAATTTGAAGATGAAAAAAATGAATGTATAAAAGATTACTCTGCAATAGTGATAGAAATTGTGAATCAGTTTAAAGCCATGGGTGAAGATATAACTGATCAACGAGTTGTGCAGAAACTGTTATTAACTTTATCAAAAAAAATTTAAATTAGTTGCACAAATAATTGAAGAGTCAAAAGATGTTACAAAATTATCTCTTGTGGATTTTCTTGGTTCTCTACAAATACATGAACAGAGAATGAATAGCAGGGATGATGAAACATCGTCAGAAGGTCCAGAGGGAGCTTTCCAATCAAGGCATAGACCCTCATCGTCGAAACCTCATAATAATTCAAGAGGAAATTTCAAGCACAAGAATTCATACAACAATAGAGAGAAAAATCAAAAAAGGTAAATTTCCTCCTTGCAAAATTTGTAAAAATACAAATCATGAAGAAAAGAATTGTTGGCACAAGGGAAAACTGCAATGCAATTATTCTGAGAAATTTGGTCATACTGAAAATGTATGCAGATTTAAGAAACAACAAGCAAGCGTTTCAGAGACAATTGATGAAGAAGGTTATCTATTTTATGCTAATCAAAATAATAGTAACAAAATGGATGATTGGCTTAAAGATAGTGGATGCACAAATCATATGACAAAGCAATCTGAGATTTTCTCCAACATTGACACATCTGTTAAAATCCCTATCAAAATGGGTAACGGATCAATGATGAAGTCTGAAGGCAAAGGCATAATTGTTGTTCAAACAAAACTGGGGACAATGTTCATTAAAGATGTTCTTTATGTCCCTAGCTTAAATCAAAATTTACTTAGTGTTCATTAAATGATCCAAAATGGATATTCTATCCATTTTAAGTAGTGATGGCCACTAGTGCGGGTTGGGCGGGCCGAACCGTTGGCCGTAGTGGGTTGGGCTAAGATTTCACGGCCCAGGACCAGACCGTGAAATTCATGGGTTGGGCGGGCTGGTCCGCGGGCTGAAAAATCTTGGCCCACACCGGTCTGTTACCGGTTTTCACGGTTCGTGGGTCTGATGGGCTGGACCGGGCTGACGGGCCGGCATGAGATTTTTTTGTCAAAATTATTTAATCATTGAAATTATTCATTATTCTTACATAAAATCTTTAAAATGAATTTAAAAATATATACAAATATTAATATTAATGAATAATTTCATTATTTTTGAATTTGATTGAATTATAATATATACAATTTGATTAAAATATATACAATTTGATTAAAATATACACAATTTGGTTCAATATTTACTTGGATTGGGCTGGTTTGGTTCATGGGTCGGGTTGGACCGATTTCATGGTCCGGGCTGGGCGGTTTTAGTAGTGGGCTTTAGTGGGCTGGGCTCAAGAATTCTAGCCCACGGCCGACCCACCAATTTCACGGTTTGAGCTGGGCTGGACCGAGCTTCTTGCTGGCCCAGCCCACACGACCCACGAAGTGGACTGGGGTGGATGGACTGGATTGGCCCGCACTGTTGGCCATCTCTAATTTTAAGGATGAATCATGTGCAATATTGGACCCACAAAAATATCAAGTTGCTAATGTTAAAATGCAACAGAAATGTTTTCCTTTAAATTGGCAATATGAAGGGAAAGAAAAGGTAATGCAAGCTCAAGGAGATGAAGCTACATGGCTATGGCACAAACGTTTTGGTCATAGTAATTTTCAGAATCTAAAACTTCTTTCACAGAGAAATATGGTGAAGGGTATACCAGTTATGTCAAATATAATTGTTGTTTGCAGTGGTTCTCAATTGGGAAAAATGACAAGACAACCATTTCCAAAAGGACTTGCACGAAGAGTGACTAAGAAATTACAGCTCGTACATACAGATGTATATGGTCCAATGAGAACTCCTTCTCTTGATGATAGCAGGTATTTCATCTTATTCATTGATGATTATTCTCGAATGACATGGGTTTACTTCATGAAAGATCGTTATGAGGTCTTTAAAACATTTAATAAATTCAAGAATTATGTTGAGAAAGAAAGTTCTTCACAAATCATGAATCTCAGAAGCGACAATGCACAGAGTATACCTCATCAGAATTCAACAAATTTTGTGATGCGGAAGGTATACATCATTAACTTATTGTTCCATACACACCACAAAAAATGGCGTGGCTGAAAGAAAGAAAAGAACCGTGATGGAGATGGCAAGATCAATGCTCAAGGATAAGGCAATGCCTAACAAGTTTTGGGTAGAAGCAGTCTATACATCCGTGTATCTTCAAAATCGACTCCAACAAAAGCAATAGAAGGTCGAACACCAATTGAAGCATGAACTGGATATAAACCATCTGTAAGTTATTTAAGGGTATTTGGATGCATATGTTATGCTCATATACATGATCAAAAGCGTCACAATCTTGATGATAAATAAAGCTGAAAAGGGAATCTTCCTTGGCTATAACTCTCAATCTAAAGGATATAGAGTATATTTAACCCATATAATCATAAAATTCAAGTTAGCAGGGATGTAGTGTTTGACGAAGGTGCGTCATGGAATTAGGAGCAAAATGACATCAATAAAAGATATGTGACAACACCATCAGTACCACAACAACAACAAAACTATCCTACACCACAAATATCTATTCCTGTTAATCAGATGGGTCAATGCTCGTAGGAGGAGATCGACAATAATGAATCTGATTCTCATGGATTTGAGTTTGGTAGCTCTACAGAATCACCTCCAAGACAGACTCGGAGAATCTCTGACATATATGACACTACTGAAAGAATCCCAGATCTTAATCTTGAACGATTTGAATTTTGTTGTCTTACTACTCATGAACCAGTAAACTATGAGCAAGCTTCTCAATATGAAGAATCGAGAGCTGCTATGAAAGAAGAAATTCGCATGATTGAGAAAAATCAAACATGGGAATTGCAAGATAAGCCACCAAACAAAGATGTCATTGGTGTAAAATGGATATTCAAGACAAAATTCAATCCAAATGGCTCAATTCAAAAGCACAAACCCAGACTGGTAGTAAAAGGATATTCACAATAATTTGACATTGATTATAATGAGACATTTGCTCCGGTGTCAAGACAAGATACAGTTAGAGTAATTCTTGCTCTAGCTGCACAACGAAAATGGAAACTTTATCAACTTGATGTCAAGTCTGCTTTTTTAAATGGATTTCTCGGGGAAGAGATCTATATTGAAGAACCTCCAAGGTTTGTAGTGAAAGGAAAGGAAGATAAATACTGAAGCTAAAGAAAGCTTTGTATGGGCTCAAACAAGCTCCACGTGCTTGGTATAGTCGAAATGATGGTTACTTTATTCAACAAGGATTCAAGAGGAGTCCTAATGAAGCAACATTATACCTAAAAATGGATGGGACTAATGTCATAATCTTATCATTTTATGTGGATGATCTAATCATTATTGCGAACAATCCAACAACGATAGAAGCATTTAAGCAAGACATGATGAAGCAATTTGAAATGACTGATCTTGGTCTAATGAATTATTTTCTTGGTATGAAGATTGAACAAACCAAAGAAGGGATTTTCTTAAGCCAAAAGAAATATGCAGAAAACATCTTGAAAAAGTTTAAGATGGAAAATTACAAACCGGTTTCCACTCCATTAGCTCAGAATGAAATGTTAAGCAAGGAAGTTGATTCCGAAGATGCTGATTTTAAACAATATAGAAGCATAATTGCGAGTTTATTATATTTTACAGCTACAAGACAAGATAGATGATATGTTGTAAGCATGTTAGCAAGGTTTATGCATAAACCAAGCCAAATACACTTACAAGCAA
Organism: Beta vulgaris subsp. vulgaris; assembly: GCF_026745355.1. Taxonomy (NCBI): domain Eukaryota; kingdom Viridiplantae; phylum Streptophyta; class Magnoliopsida; order Caryophyllales; family Amaranthaceae; genus Beta; species Beta vulgaris. The sequence continues at coordinate 106,641 of NW_026611040.1, read as the reverse complement.
TCAAGAGAGTTCTTCGCTATCTAAAAGGAACCTAGGATTATGGAATATGGTACAAGCCCATTAAAAATTCTAAACTAATTGGATATTCAGACAGCGATTGGGTTGGATCCATAGATGATATGGAGTAATATCGGGATATGTATTTTCACTAGGAAATTGAGTATTTTCTTGGCTAAGTCAAAAGCAAGATATCGTGGCTCAATCAACAGCGGAAGCAGAGTATATTGCCGTATGTGCTGCTGCAATCAAACTATTTAGCTACGAAGAATTTTAGCAGAAATTGGAGAAGAGCAAAAACAACCAACGAAGATATATTGTGATAGTAAATCTGCTATTGCTATTGCTAAGAATCCAGTACTACATCGAAAGACTAAACACATAAAAATAAAATATCACTTTGTACATGAAGTTGAAAGTGCGGGAAAGATCAGCTTAATTCATTGTGCCTCAGAAGAACAAATTGCTGACATATCTACAAAAGCTCTTTCGAAAACAAGTTTCGAGTACTTGAGAGAAAAGCTTGGCGTTCAAAGGAAGTTCTTCAAGGAGGAGTGTTAAAATATTGAAGGCCTTCCTCATTTCATCTATCTTTAGCATTTGATAACTATTAATTACTATGTTATTGTTAGAATAGCAAGAACAACCTTTAATTATTTAGCATATAACTATACTATTGTTGTAATCACACTACTATATAAGCATTGTAATCATTCAAGAGATATAATAACATTATTAAGAATAATATTCAATACATATTTATATTTATATATCTTATATTATTAATGCACTATTAGCATTATATCCTAACACTTCTTACCCATAATGTTGCATGCAATCAATGGAATTTGCCTAGTAATCCCTTCCCGACGAGAAACACGTGAAATTTTTTCATTTTCGCAGAGATCTGGATATTACATCTAGCCGTAAAGATAATGCTTACCCCCCCCCCCTCTTTTTCAATTCTCCCATTTTCGTTCTACTTAGGTGGATCATGATTGAATCGATCATGTTGTTCCCTTTGAATTATTTAATTATTTTATGAGGACTGAGGGTCTTATTTGGTAAGTGAGTTATTATACCTATGAAAGATTGGTTGGTTGTTGACTTGGCTCAACAAATAAAGGAAAGTTATGGATTGAAGTTGGAATTAGTCAAGGGTTGTTAAGTTATGTGAGATGTTGGTTGTTGACTTGGTTCAACCACTCTTTTTGGGGTAGAAGAGATGCAAAAAAGTAAAGTAATATTTGAATAGTTATGTGAGACCTTATTAGCTTTATCTCATATATATATATATATTATATATATATAATTATATATATTATAATATATATATATATATATATATATATATATATATTATATATATATATTATTATATTATTATATTATATATTCTCAAGATATTGACACATTTGAGATGGAAGACAAGCTAGAAAAAAGGACAAAGAGGATGTGATAAGTTAATTGTTTTATGAAATCAGACTCATAATATATTGATTTTTAGAGCATTCATATTTGGTGGTAGCAACTGATTTAGACTCTTTTTTCACCATATTTTATTTCGTGTTAAGAAGTTTTGGCCTAATAAGTTCATATGACAAGAATTTATGTTGAAGAAAATGCACTTGTAAGCTTTGTTTGGTTAACTTGTAATACATTGACTTATTGATGGGCCCTATTTAAATTACATCGCGTTTTGTGTGTGGAATGGTAATTTCGTTATTAGATTGCTTTGCCCATGTCAGATCTGAGCCTCTTCTCGACTCAGTCGAAAAAATGGATACATTGAGAGTGGTAAATGTGGTTGGTTTGTTAGTTGTTACTCAAATAGTTCTTAGCTTTTTTTTTTTGAGATTTTTGTTCCATTGTTTGGGAATTTGAAATGATGTTATTTATGTAAAGGAATGAAATTTTATTGTTAAGTAATCTATTTTTGCGTGACCTTATTTTGTTGTTTTGGGTGTATAACTTGAAATGGTGAAGATTGGATTATTGTGGGTTTTCTGAATTGTAATCAAGATGGTAAAAAGTTGTTCTTTTATGCTTGAAATAGGCATAGTAGCTGCATCACTTTAGCGTGTAAGCTAACAAATAACAAGTGAGATGTAAAATTCGGACTGTAACAAGTGAGGTGTAAAATTCGGACTGCACCATTGCAGTAGCCAGATGAGAACTGATGTATTAGACTAATACTACTAATACTACTTTATTTTAGAAAAAAAAATGCTTTTGTATTGCATCAATTAGGATCCTCTTCCAGCAATTTAACCATCGCATATATTGCATGTATTAAATAGTATCTAAAGTCTTGTAAGATAGAAATTTCTCAATGTTTAGAAATTTAAGACTTGGACCTTTTTTTATCAATTGAAATTTGAGTGCTGCATCACATAATATAAAGTACTATTATAGATCTAGAACTATAGATTTAATTTCCCTCCCATATCCATCTCTCAAAGCATGGCGAAAATGTCTTTCACGCTCATTGATTAGTAATAAGTTCTTAGAGTATAGCATCACTGAAAAATCAAGTGTGTTTGTTTTCTAAGAGATATGCATCACTGCATCTTCTTTATTCAGAACTTGATTTTAGACAACTAAGTTGGCATATGCTTCTCACGTTTCTATTTTTGTCGACTGAAATCATATTGTGCGCAGTTAAAGTTGCTCCATGTAGTTGTCGTGAGATGAGCCAATGATAATAAAGTAAGAACCTCAGTTGGCGGGGTATTAAGAACTCCTCTTATGTCTTAGAAACGGTGCCTGAGTCTCTGTAATATTTCATGGAACTTTTCACCTATCCTGCTAGTAAAACATCTTAAGATAGTCATGTTTTTTGGATTTATTTTTTGTACATTCATAAATACTAGATAAAAATTGCATACTAGCTAAAAATTTGAAGGAATTATATTTTTTACATTTGAAATATTATTTTAGTAAACAAAGCCTTTTTAATGTAATGGCTTTCACATTGGAGAAGAGTTTTGCGCTCAATTTCCTTGCAAAGTTATCTCAAATAAAATGCTTGAGTAAAGCTTCTATGTTTAGTGGTAACCACAAGCCAATTTATTTGAGGTTACTATGGCCGAAATGGTTGTATAAATCTTTCAAGGAACGTATACTCATGGACTTATGTTTGTCCCTTCGCTCTCTCTTATCTTACTTATATGGAGAGACTTAATTAATCGTAAGGCATATTCCAAATTTGTGCTATATGTATCTTTTTTGCAACTACAATTATTCCTAAACTATGAACTTATATTATATTAACTAGCTAGCTATAATTAGGAAACTTGAACAAAATTATGTTGCTACATTCACTAGATCATTGTGTAAAGACTTGCTCAACAATAAGGAAAATATCCAAAACTAATGCTATTTGTATCATTGTTATAACTGAAAAGCATTTCTGATCAATATGCTTGTTTCCAGAACTACAAACTCAAATTATATTAAATACTTAATCCGTTTCAAAATATAATACATTCACTCTTCATAAAAAAAGTTCGTTTCAAAACATAGTATGTTCACGCTCTACAAACATTTACTGTGATCATAAATATCTCTGATATTAAGACAAGTAGAAAACTTATAAATTATGCCAATAGATTCATCTTGGGAAATGTTATAGTAATACTATTTTCTTCTTTTTTTTTTCATCAACTTTAAACTGAGAGCCATTAATGGTTGAAGTTCGACCTTGAATATTGAGCTTACCTTATACTTCCATCGTTCTTATTCTATTGCAATAATTTAGTTTTCACGATTGTCAATGCACAACATGAACTGTTAGTATCTTTAATTACTTTTTAGTAAAAATTATAGGAATTTGATATTTTGAAAGTATATATCGAGACGAATCTAACAAGATCCCACATGACTATATTTTTCCGTATATAAAAATTACAATAGATAGGTAAAAGGTGGTGAGTGAATAATGCAAAAATCTCATTGTTGCAATATAAAAAGAACGGATGAAGTATTTTAGGGGGGGGGAGGGAGGGTTTAACTACCTAATAGTAGCTATAAACAAGAAACTTGAAGAAAATTAATCATGTTACTACCTACATTTACTACATTATTATCGTAAATGGAACTATCTTTATCAAGATATTACGACTACAATATCTTGGGGTAACATAAGGAAAAACTTTTTTACGTATTACCTGCTTTGTCCATAACAGGTTGCATAAATAACAATGCTAATATAGCAAGTCCTTAACATGTTATTAGTGTAAATATGTGTAGGATATTTGGCCAATATCTACACTAATTTAGCTACTCCTAGTAACAACGTGCGATCCAATCACTAGTAAGTTAAAAAGGTATATGCACAATTATTTCAATAAAAAAATTATTTGGACAAAATGTCTTGACCTTTTTCTTATAGAAGGATAGGGTATACATAACGTCCCCCTGAAAAGTCTGAAAAAGTCACTATCTTTGATAGTCTTTAACTCATATGTCTATTCTTTTTGTTCAAAATTCATTCACAAAAAAAATTACTCACAACCTTTGTTAGTTTTTTGTATTAGTGAATCAATATATCTAAATTCATCTAACTAATAGTCATTCACATTTTAAGTGTAATCATAACTATTTACGGTTGGATTATATATAATAGAATAACAAGTTTTGAAATTAACGTATACATCACGTGCATATAATGTTAGTTATTGATTATATAAGGCCCTTTATTAGGTGAAAAGATGGACCCTATTAGGCTGACACCTCACGTTTAACCAGTCAGGTTAGCTGGTCAGACTCCTTGGGAGGGAAAAGATGGTAAGAAAAACTTACCTAAAAAAACCTTTAATGAAGTTTGATCCCATAATTTAAAGTCATACTGCCAAAACTTTATCACTAATCAAATCTTGTTATGTGTTGATTATAGTAATATACAAGGCCTTGATGGCACACTTTTCCCCTGTATTTTTCTGTTGGAAGGGATGTAATACCTGCTTGTCTATCATGTTAATTTAATGAAATCAATTATTAAAAAAGGCATTGATTGTAATGTTTTCTCTTGCAAGGGACGTCGGCTATATTCAGTTCACCTTATTTTTGCTTATTTCATATCTATTCAGATCAGATCAGAAAAAATAAGTTCAGTCAAATCAGATCAGAAAAAAATGTTCAGATCAGATCATGCTTATATTTAAAAACTCATAATTACTATTAATAATATTATTTACTAGTACATTTGTTCAAAAGGATTATTATTGTTGTTGTTGTACTTATTAATTATTAATATTGGTAATTATTATTAATCTCGTTGTTATCATTATAAATGTCATTGTTATCATTATTTTAAGTTATTTTGTTGTTATTAAATAATAGAAAATTAAAAGCCACGTGTTAAGAACATAAGATTCACGCAAAAATAAGAAATATTTAAAATATGATAGCTCAAATTCATGACAACGAAACGGATACAGTTCAAAATAAGCTAAGTGCGAGATACAATAAATTCAGATCTGATACACCTCTTCCTAGCAAATTCCATCTCCCTCTAGCTATTTGAAGTTGCACCCTATCCATTAGTAGTAAAAGAGAAGTTAGTAGTAGTATTTAGGAAAGTTTCATAGTTGTTTGTATATCTTATTTTATTTTATATGAAAAAAATGAGTTGAGGCTTCCGACTTTTCAAGTGTGAAATATTTTTTTTTAAAGTGAAAGTGTGGAACATTTTAGAAGTGCTCTTATAAATTAATGACTTGGGTTATAAAATTATTTTTAGTAATGATTATTACTATTATGATTATAATTATTGTTTTTATTATAATAATGATAATAATAATTATTATTATTAATAAAAGTTGTTATAGAAATAATATGACAATAATCGTAATACTATAAATAAGATCTTATAATGCATTGCATAATGATAAATTACAAAGTAATAATATAATAGTAATAATATATTTTATAAAAGACAAGATCTTGTAGATAAGACCGGATTAGAAAAAATAAGTTCATATCAAATCAAATCAGATCAGAAAAAATAAGTTCAAATCAGATCACATAAGTTCAGATCAGAAAATTTCAACTAAACATAGCTGTCATACCTGTTTGTCTGCCATATTAATTTAATGAAATAAATTATTAAAAAAAGACATTGATTGTGATGTTATTATCTCTGATATTGCTGAGTGAATTTGGCTCAATAAGAATGCAACCAAACTTGCTTTTCTGGCATGATGATTGCTCGATATGATATTGATTTTCATAAGTTCATACGACAGCGATGTTCTCATGTTCTGTGTACAACCGAAGAGTGGCATGTGGCCTATGGCCTGGCCCCAAACACGTAAAGAAAAAAATTCGCAATAATCGAACAAGTAATGAATAAAGTCCAATAATAGAAGAAGAGTGGCCTGGAAGGGACACGTGAATTAGGCAGGGTAGGTATATATTTATTTATTTTTTTAACAGAAAAAGTAAAATATTTATATTAACCAAAACATGGCCAACTAATCATAGGCCTATTACAAAAAGTGGAAGACCTGATAAGAAGGTCACAATACAAGCCAAAACAAGTCCAAATATTATAAGAGGACCTGAACCAAAGAGAAAAAGACAAAGCATAAAACTGAGACTGAAACTGAAACATCAGATAGAATAGATAATAAGCGAGCAAAATGTAGCAGCTAAGACTGAGAAGCAGCCTCTGTTAACATCATCCTTGTAGGTGTTGAACGCAAACTTTGACAGGAGAAATAAGTAGTCTTCGAGACTGCTAACTTTTCTCGTTGTGCAAGCAGATGAGCCAGGGCATTTGCAGATATTTTGGAATGCATAAGAGAATAGCAAGGATTGGAGTTTAGAATAGCACTGATATCTCTAATAAGATTGACAAGCGCACTATTCTGGAAGTTTTCCACATTAGTGAGCATGGCCTTCATTTCCAAAGCATCAGTCTCGATGATAAGACATTCCATATTAAAATCTTGAGCCATTGTTAGACCATCTTTCAGCGCCATAAGTTCTGCAGCAAGGGGAGATGAAGCAAAATATTTTGCAGAAAAACCAACATACCACGAGCTATCAGGTTTCCGAAAGACACCTCCACCACCAGCACTATCAATGGCTTTCCAAGCCCCATCAATATTAAGTTTAATGTAACAGTCGGAGGGGGAGCCCAGAGAGAAATAGCTAGAGGAGGAACAGTAGAGGTAGATTCCTGAAAAACAAGATTAGTGCTACGAAGATCATACCAGAAAAGATTAATCATAGCATTTGTTCTCAGTATAGCTCCTTCAAAGACAGCCTTATTCCGCGAACGCCATAAATGCCAAATGCAAGTTATGAAAATTTTAACCAAGAGTCATTGAAATTGAACTGAAAGAGAAGCCACTCATTCCAAGGCAGATTCCGAAACTTATAGTAATCAAAGTTAGAAGGAATCATCCTTGAGGACAAAATTTCAGTCCAGAGCAAGGCGGAGTTAGGCCAATCTTGAAAGGTATGAAGATGGTTCATCTGCATAAAGGCAACGATTACAAGAAGCATTGAAGGAGGGGATTTTGGAATGCAGAACTGACCCAACCGGAAGAATTTCATGTGCAAGATTCCAAAATAACATTTTGTATTTAAGGGGGAATGAATTTTCCAAAGTTTTTTCCAGGGGAAGGAAGGAATGGGAAGAGGGGGAAGGGAATTAAAATAGGTTGTTAATGGAAAAGCAACCCGACTGAGAATACTTCCAACAGAGGTTATCTTTGATAGGGGGAAGAAGAGAGAGGAGTAGCAAGAATGAGTGCTTGGATAGGAATTGGGAAGAGGGTAGAGATAAGATTATGATTCCAGGTTTTGTTAAGGATAATGTGGGCAACCCTCCAGTGTTCAATAAGAGGAGGGAATAGAGATCCCCGGATAAAGATAAAGAGGGCAGTCACCAACCCAAAGGTCAAACCAGAGGCTAGTATCAAGGCCCTGACCAATGATCCTCCTTAGACCATGATTGAGAATAGGGAGTCCTTTAGTGATATCCTTCCAAAGGGGAGAAGCAGAAGAAGAGGGAGTAGCAGAGAGAAGAGAAGAATTTTTAAGATAACGAGTAGTAAGGAGCTGAACCCAAAGCTTAGAAGGGTGGGGACAACATCTTCCAGGCGAGCTTAGCCATGAAAGAAGGTTCCAAATTCTCAATTTTCGTATTCAAGCACCCACCACTATAGGATTGGTAACAACATCCCAGGAAGTACGAGAAAGATATCTCGATTGATCCAGTTTATTCCAGAGAAACTGTTTACAATGAAGATCTAGGGCTGATAAGACTGAAACGAAAGGATGGAGGTTTGCATGGAGTAGAGAGGATACGTATTGAGCACAGATTTAATGAGAGTGTTACGACCTGCCATGTAAGGAGCTTAGCTTGCCAGGCTTTAATACGATCCTTAGTTTTATCCAAAATGGAGAAAAAATCCCCTTTCTTGAGCCTTAAGGGACTAATAGTAACTCCTAAGTATTTGCCAAATGACGAAGAAAATCTGAAGCAGGTATTTCTTACAACTCCCATACGAACAGGATAAGACATCTTCTTTGGGAAAATAATAAGGGATTTAGATTCATTGAGTCTCAGTCCTGAAACATCTCCAAACAAATTCAAAATAGAAAGGATAGAATGAAGATTGGAATTGGAGGCTTTCCCGAAAATAAAGACATCATCCGCATAGAATAAATGGGACAAGTCTAAGTTCCTGGAATTACGAAGGGGAATAAAATTCTTGTCAACAACCGCACTATTAATCATACGGGATAAACGCTCAAGGCAGAGGACAAATAAATAGGGGGATAGGGGTCCCCTTGACGAATGCCACGAGAGGGCAGGAAGGATTGGGTAATCTCACCATTCCAAAGACAAGCAATGGAAGAGGTAGTAATACATGACATAATGAGCTTGACGAGTAATTGAGGGAAGCCAAAACCTAGCAAGGTATCCCTAATAAAACCCCATTCAAGGCTGTCGAAGGCTTTGGTTAAGTCAATTTTAAGAGCCATGATATTCTTACCTCTCTTGGCTTTATTAAAAATATGGGCAAGCTCTTTGGTAATGATAATGTTTTCATCAATTGTTCTCCCGGACAAAACTGGTCTGAACTGGATCAATAAGCAAAGGAAGATAAGATTTCAAACGAGAAGCAATGATCTTTGTTATGAGTTTATAAATGGTATTGCAAAGACCAATGGGGCAAAATTCTTTGATGGTAGTGGGGTGGGGGACCTTGGGGATCAAAGAGAGATAAGTTTGGTTAATTTCGGGGGGGATACTACCAGACTGGAAGCAGTGAGCAATAAAAGTCGTGATCTGGGGCCCAATATCCTCCCAGAAGTGTTTGTAGAAGATAGGTTGAATACCATCAGGCCCGGGACATTTAGTAGGGCCCATTTGGGAAAGACAATGAAGGATTTCATCAGAAGAGGGGGCCTGAATCAGTAAAGGGAGAGAATGAGAAGGAAGGAGGATTGAAGATGTGAAGGACGAGGAAAGGGGGTGAGAGGAATGAGAAGAAGTAAAAATATCCCTGAAATAGGTCATAGCCATATCTTTAAGAGCAACTCCATCTTGAATAAGATTGCCATTGGAATCTTGCAGACTGACGATTTTATTTCTGGTTTTTTTAATCTTAGCAATAATATGGAAATATTTAGTATTATAATCCATATTTTTGCGCCAATCGAAGCCAGCTTTCTGAGCCCAAATTACTTTCTCAACATGATGAAAATAATCTAAGTCCGAAAGTAGTTGTTGCTCAAGATTTGAAAGGAAATCAGAATGACGGGAAGCAAGGGCATTCTGAATTCCATCCAGGAGAGCTAAGATAATTTTCTTTTTTCGTAAAATATTGCCAAAAATATTATGATTCCAATGAGAAATAGAATTATGAAAATTTCGACTTCCTTGGAGAAAGTCAACTAGTGGAGAATTCCAATTATTTGTAAAAAAATCTTTAAAATCTGGGTGATAAATCCAAGCTTCTTTACATCTAAAAGGAAAATTAGAAACACTTGCATGCATGAAGTCATCAGTAGAAACGAGGATGGGACAATGATCCGAGTGAGTTTGTGGTAGATGAATTACCTTAGTTGAAGGAAAAACATCCAACCATGTAGGGTTAAGCAGAGCCCTATCAAGCCTTTCTCTAATCAGAGCCAAACCTTCACGAGCGTTACTCCAAGTGAATGGATTCCCATGGAACCCCACATCAAGAGAAGCAGCGTCAATAAAGTTATCAAGGTCTTTACATTGTGAATCTCTAAAAGGACGACCACCAATTTTATCCGCTTGGCTTGTAATCTCATTGAAATCACCGAGAACAAGCCATGGAGTATCAGTAGGAGGGAGATTGTTTTGCATGTCATTCCAAAGGAGATGCCTGGCTGTACTGGAACTTGGAGCATGCAGACCCGTAATAAGAACATCAGGCTTATTAGGACTAAAGTGGAACAAAGAGTGGAAATAATTCGGTTTTTCATTATACAAGACTAAATCAACATTATTCTTCCAGAAAAGCGAAATACCACACGGAGACCAGACGACGGAATTGCCTTAAAGTCTATTAACCCTAGAGACGACAAACTTGTCTCGCTCTAGACTCATCAGATTTTGTTTCTAAGATAATAAAGATCGACGGATTTTGTGCCTGAATGATAGTGAGTGCATGGAAGATGAAAGTATCAGAGGAACCACCTCTAATATTCCAGAGAATAATTTTAATATTAGGGTTGGGCATGGGTTTAGGAGAGTCCAAAATTTTAGCTTTACCATGAGGTTTAGGAATGAAGTCCTCACAATCATTCCAAAGAGGGCTCTGATCCAATTGCCAGATTTCCGTGATCGATAGAGGAGTCACATAGGAGAAGATCTCCTTTGGATTGGTCAGAAGTTGACAAAACCGGAACTCCACTTGAAGTCCTACAACTCCTTCGAGGTTGTGAAGGAGGTCAGTCTGTTTTTGGTAAGGGCCATATCGTGGCCTACACTTACGAGGTTGAGAGAGTTGGCTTGTGATTTAGAGGAGGAGGAGATGTTGGGTGGTCTGGGGATGGAGGAGGTGGTGGTTGAGAGGGTGTCGCCGGAGGAGGTGATTGGAGAGAAAGTTGATAAGATACTAGGGTTTGAAGAGTTTGATTCATCAGGGAGAGGGATTCGGAGTTGGATTTACATTCAGCGATGTCCATAGAAGAGGATTGGGTGAGTTGGGAAAAGATTGAGGAGGGTGGGGGATGAGATTGGTGAGATTGATGATTGCATGTTTGCAGAATCACTGGATGAGCTATCGGAAGTTGAACATGGGAGGTTGGAAGTGTGGAGATGAGTGGGAGAGTGGAGTGGTTGGGGGACAAAGGTGGGGAGCAGGACTTGGAGATGGCGATGGAGGACTGGATTGTGGAGGTGATGTTGGCGATAATTGTGGTGACTTGACGGAGAGTGACGGCCCCCCTTAGTCTCGGTGGACGAGTCGGGAGAAACTTGGTGAGTCGAGGTTGAGGACGATGGTTGTTGTTTTCGGCCATTAGGAGAAGAAGATCGTTGGGAAAGGTGGGGAGAAGATATTACTGGATTCTGTGGGGAAAGAAGATTAGGGGGAGGATAGGGGGAGGTTAAAATAGGAGGAGAAGAGATACTGGAAATCAAATTGGCAGACATTGTTGCCAAGTGGCAAGAAGTTCCCGACAAGGGGGAAGGTGGGAGATTAGAAGAAATGGAGTAGAAGACGCAGAGGTTAGAGTATGTGAAATGATTAGAATTTTGGGGGAATAAACTTTGGAAGGCGAAGAAGCGGTTTTTGGGGCGCTAGAATAGGTAGATGTTTTAATGGAGGAATGGTGGGGGATTTAATTTTTGAGGAGGATTTTTTGGAATCTGAAAGGGAAGAAATGTGAGAAGGAGATTTGAATTTACTAGAATCAACAGACTTACGGCCCGTCCTTTTGTTGGACACTGAAATCCATGGGCCAACTTGGGAACTAGACGGGGGAGAATCAGTAACTGGCCCAGGAGAAGGATGAGGAGTAAACGAATTAGGTGGGCCTGTTGAAACAGAAGTAGATTCAGGAGTATTATTTTGCATGGAGAAGGAACATGAGTCTTTTAAATGGCCCAGCTTTCCACACAAAAAACAAAGGGTGTGCAAATTCTCATATTGAATTTGCTGCCAATCTCCTCCCACCCAGACTTTTGAGACAAGCTGCTGATCCATATCAATCTCCACGCAAACACGGGCGTACCTTCCTTTTGAGACTTGATCCGTAGCATAATCAACACGAATAGGTCTGCCGACAACCTTAGCGATGTTAAATAAGGCAGATTTATTAAAATATTCAACTGGAAGCTCGGGAAATCTAATCCAGACGATTAGTTTAGAGAAAGGATTCATGGAGGGTCTGAAATTTGGTTTCCAGGTGGTAAGCATAAGATAGTGGTCAAGAATAAACCATGGACCCCCAAAGAGGGCTCTCTCGAAATCATCCACTAGCGAAAATCGAAATAGGAAAGTATTGTGACCAATATCAATAGTTTCCACTTTACTTTTTGGACGCCACATAACTTGGATTCTTTGGGACATGAAAGAGGGCCTAATATTTATTCCAAGGCATTTCCCCATAAGAGTCATTTGCCAAGGTTGTCGAAGCGCAGCAAGATCTTCCTTAGAGAAATTTACAACATTAGGAGCATCAGGAGCAATAGGGATTGGATCATCCCAGCCATTAGAAGAAAGAACAAAATTTTTTGCTTCTGGGAACCATTCAGTAGAAGTGGCCACAACTTCTCGGAACGACACAGGCAGAGAAAGAGGGGGGTAGATAGCGGGGTTTCCAGGGAAAGATGATGATCTGTCATAATACTATCAGGAGGAGGATGAGAAATAGAAGAAGGATCAGGTGGTTTCATGGAAGATGAAGCCATTAAAGAGATGCAAGAGAAGATAGAGAGAGAAACTAGAGAGAAGGCGGAGAAAACAAAGTTCAGGGTAGTTATAAATGTAAAATAAAAATTACACCGCGATAATCGAACAATTCATACAAAAAGTCCAATAATAGAAGATGAGTGTAGTGGTGTCAAAACAGGTTCTCAAACAGGTTCTGGACATACCCACGGCGAACCAGGTCAGACCCGGACATGTCACGATTATGATTGTCAGTGCCCCAGGTCATGGTCAGGTTTTGTTCAACTGGGTCGAACACATTTGAATCATTGGATTCCCGGATGCCAGACAAGTCTGAGCATTCCATTTACAAGTCGATCCATTCCCGGGTATGATTGCCAGTTGACATGTTTTTGCCGGGTTTGCGCAAGTCGTATTTAGGTTTCATGTACGGTTGAGTTAAATCAAATGTACTCGGGTTGAATTAGTAATGACCTTAGTTCGATCATTGTGAAACATCGGTCCATTCGCTATTGAACGTCAAGTCAACTTCGGGTAACTCCTGATGGGGCAATCTCGATTTTGTGACGTATTTTGTAAACGAATCATATTAATAAAAGTATTATGATCGATAGATATATATACATATGTGTGTGTGCGATAAATATATGGATGACAACGAAAAACCAATAAAAACACTATATTGATTACCGTATGTGTTTGTGCGATAAATATGTGGATGACTAACGAAAAACCAATAAAAACACTATATTGATTATCGTGATGTTTAGTGTATTCTCTTAGTTAACTCTTATTTCGAATAATCAACTGCGTAAAACCACTCTAATGAGTAAAGGAGTAGAACTACTCTTCATAAGTTTTAATATTATATATTACTCCCTCCGTCCCATAATATAGTGTCTACTTCATTTTTGGTGGGTCAAATTTTAAAATCTATGACCGAATATTCTCATTTGTGTATATAAAAAAACATATTCATGTGGGATCTTATTAGATTCGTCTCAACGTGTAGTTTCATAATATCAACGAGTATGAGGAGTATTGACTCTTAATATGTTCTAATAGTATAACTACGATAATATAATGAGAATTATATATTAACTATGAATATACGATCAATTACTAGATTTATATAAAATATAAATGCCCCGATTATGGTACGCATTACGATTCAAATAATAATAATTAATAACTGATAACAATAATAATAATAATATATCATTAATTGGTTATTCAATAAAATTTTTGCCATAATCGATAAATATTATCATTTCTCAAATCTCATTGGCAAAAAAAAACAAATGGATCCTAAATTTTAGCCTTGATTTGTAAAAGTGAAAAATTAGAATAAGTTATTGTCGTTGTGAGATTAACGAACAGACCAATGTAAGTCGGTAAACTAATTCAAGATAACAATCATTTATTTAAGTTGAATTCATTTCATAACTAAAACATCTAATTCAATTGATGCAAGTTGTCATGGGATGAGATATATGAATGTTCAATCAATCAGTGACTTATAATAAGTTTATAGAATCATAGAAAGTATCACTCCTGCATTCAAGTCAATAGTATTAAAGTTAAATCAAATTCAAAACCGTAAACATGTTATTGAATTAGATTAATATGTGTTAATGTAAGTCGATAAGTTTGTTAAGGATAACAATACTCCATTTCAATTAATCGTCATTAAGCTATATTCACTTTCAAACTCATCACATCTACTTGAATCGAAATAATTTGTTATCCAATAAGAACAATGAAAGACTTATAACAATAAGAACAAAGAGCAATAAGAACAATTTGTTATTTGAACTTAACTTCTCTTATCATAACTTTATCATATATTATATTATCTTATCTTATCCGAACATATATCATCTTACTTTTTTAAAAAATTAGTTAAAACAAGTCGAACAAAATAGAGTCTAGTTATGCTAAAACTAAGAAAAATGATGAGAATGTCTAACATTGAATTCATGTCAAGGAAAATAAGGATTCTTTCCTGATTATTAGTTGAAGATTGTACAATTTTAGTGCTATAGTGGTGTAGTAGTTATATTACTTTATTGATTATGAAAGACTCTTCATTTGCTCTAATATATAATTAAATGAACGTATCCATGCTTGTCGACAAGTTAATTCATTATAACAATACATCAATCTCTTTTATTAAACTAACACATATTGTTATTGGATAAGATAAATGTATCAATGTATAGTAAGTCAAAATAAACTTTATTTAAGGTAACAATACTCAAGTTAAGTTAATTGTCATTCAGTTATTTTCATATAGAAACTGAAAACCAAGTTGTTATCGGATAAGATCAATACGCATGCCATGTAATAAGCTAAAAGAAAGCAACAGTAATGCATTTAAGACTTTAAGGTAATCATCTTTAAGTTAAATACGTTCCAAAACTCAAAATATCTAATGGAATGAAACAAGTTATTATTGGATGATGTTGATGAATTAACCAATGTAAGTCGATAAGTTAGTAGAAATAACAATAATGAATTTAAGTTGGTTGTTCTTAAATTTTCAATTCGAAACTCAAAATCTCGAACCATCCAATCGAACTAAAAATCAATGTATAAATGTAGGTTGATAATTCAAGATAACAATAAACCATTTAAGTTAATCGTTTTAAATAAATACATACTGAAAAGAAAAACGTATTATATTGAAATAATTGTCATTGAATAAGACCAATTTATTAGTGTATAGGTCGATAAGCTAATAATAATTCGAAAAAAAAACTGAAACTCGAAAAGCTTAAAACCATCCAAAAATTGAGAAAATTCAAACTCCAATAACACGGTGGGAAATATAAATATCTCCACATCATCAATCCACAACACCAGCAATCCATCATCTATGTAAACAATTGGTAGATGGTGGTATGAGGTGTAGGATGAGCATCCTACACCAGCCCTAAAACGCAAGGCAAGAAGAATGAAACGCATCATTCAACATGCAAAAAGTAATTGATTTGCAGTCAATGTACATTTCCATTAAATCCAGTGTACATATCGAAAATTCAAAAAGTAACTGATTTGACAATTACCGTTCAACATTGAATAACTGATTGATATCAACCGCCATCATTTCCCCCCATATATTGTTCACCACTTCTCTCTTTTCCACACTCAACCTCCTTCCATGTTTAATCAGTTCGTTTTTTAAATTTCGTCCTCTAGTTACTAAATTTCGTTTTTTGGGGGTTGCAAGAACACAAAGTGAAGAAATACCATTGGCCACCCTTTTGAGAGCAAAGGGGAAAAACTAAAGAAATATCTGAACTCGACTTTGAATGTCTATTATTGTTCATTGTGTGTTATCACATTGTTCACTATATCACAAGAATTGTACTTTTGATGTCTATTATTGTTCATTGTGTGTTATTGACGATTTTATGGGGTTGCATGATGGAATTTGATTTGAACAATTGACTTATGTTGTTAATCTTTCTGTTGTACAATAATGGACCTCCATTGAACATATGAACTATGTTGTTATTTTTATGAACATGCAAACAAACTGTGGTTATTTTTTTTATTTACATTGTTGTATATAAAAAAAAATTGATTGTACACTACTGGGGTAAAGGTACAAATGATAGACTATGGTTGTTCATCAAAATTCAATATATGTACAATGACATTGGCAGTCCCACAAGTGAGAGTGAAACATTACATGCAACTAGTATGCCAAATGAATACTTTTATTCTATTATGTTTCTTTGTACATTCTTAGCTTCGTGATTGTTCATTAACAAAATCAAAATGTACAATGACAGCCCCCCAGCTGAAATTAACCCAATTCCTGAAGCTTATGTCAAGTGAGTAATTTGCAATCTTTGTACACTGGCGTGATGATGTTTGTTCACTAATGAAATTCAATATATACAATTACAGTCCCATACATCATAGTGCTCCAGGTGCCACAATTCAAAGTGATGAAATTCAATATGTTCACCAAATGAGTCAATGTACAATATTGTTTTATTGAATATTCACTGGTTATGACTCAATGTACAATGTTATAACAAGATTGTTCAGTTTATATGCTTGAATGTACAATGTTGTTATGACTAAATGTTCAAAGTATTTTATGAAGTTGATATTGTTCACGGGTTATAACTCAAGATATATATATACATTATTGTTTGATTGAATGTTCACTGGATATGACTGAATATAATGTACAAATATTCTAGCAAGATTGTTCAATTACTAAGCCTGAATCCACAATGTTGTTTTGACTGGATGTTAAAGTTACTTTATAGAGCTGACCTTGTTCTGCGTACATTAAAGGTGCATTAATGTTCACTGTGTATGACTAAATATACATTAGTTTCACTAACATGCATGCATAACATATTCTATAGACACAAACAAAACAAATAAAAAACTCAATATGGGTACTAAAATAAAAGGTCAACACATAACAACATGATTGTAACCCAATTAATGTACATGAATGTTAACAAAGTGTACATGCAAGGTACGTGCATGTACATGCATCTGTAGGTGGAGCTAATAATAATAAAAAGGTACCGCAACCAACGTAAATAAGGATAAATCACAATGTACACGAATGGTCATTACTTTGATCACTGAAAATCCCCAAATGTACACTCGTATATTATTGTACACCAAACCATATGCATTTGTACATTAAAAAAAGTTATTAAAACGCAAAACATAAAATAAAATCAAATATCAACTTTTGGAAATTTATAATAGAAATGAATGAAAATCAGGGAGAAATAAATGAAGAACAAAATAAATTAAATGAGAGAGAGAATTGATATGGTTCTTAAAAAATAAATGAGAAAGAAAGAGACTGAATGAGAGAGAAAGAGCTGGCCCACTTTCAAAAATACTGCCAAAAGCCAGCCAAACTTTGGCTCTCCTAAAACCATCAAACGACATAGTTTTGGGCAAGGTGTAGGATGTTCATCCTACACCTGGTGTAGGATCTAATTTGCGGACATTTGAAGTCATACAAGTATTTTTCAAACAAAGGCATGTGGATGGTGGAAAGATTAATGCAAAGTGTAAAGATACCATCCCTGCTTGGGCTTGGAACGAAGAACGCTTGGCCTTGTAATCTATACCACCATGACTTATAAATTTGGGCTTTCCCCACCCAAAATCTGCTTCATGAAAGGGAAGCCCCAAGAGTTTATTGAGAAGTATGGACCGTTTTCATCACGAGACCCACGTACAAGATTGGTTATATCCGGTTCATTTCTAGATAATCAATTGCTGATCTTAAGTACTCTGTTCTTTCCACCCTGTCAAATGTCTTGCTATAGATAGGGAAACAGTACATCTATTATGAAATATTTCAAAATGAAAATGATGCAGGTATATATTAAGAAATGGATATGGTATATTCATAGTTGTGTGACTTTCTATTCTCAAAGAGTAATTGTCAACCATTAGAAAATAAATGTGGTTTGCGCTTTTTGCGCTTTTTTTTTTACCGGATTGAAATTTCTATAATGTGTAATATTTTCTAACTCAGTTTCAATAGGCTTTCTTGGTATTTTTCTCATCACATATCTTGAGCAACATTTTTTTGGGTAAGTCAAGTTTATCACAAATTCTTATATGTGGGTAGGTCTGGCAGGCCTATGTCTAAAGCTCATCCTCTTCTGTTTCTTAAGATTTTCTTATTTCTCTCTTCTCTCTCATGATTTTCCATTTTCTTCGTCGCTCGAATATTAACTGCTTTGCCCAAGAATCGAGGGAATCACTCCTTATCTGCTGCCCAAATACGCACAGAATTAAGGTGAAATTTAAGCCTCCATTCTCCTAGCATACTTCTACTTTTTTTCCGGAGTTTTTAAGCCTAAACGGTACTACTCTTGGTTTAGTTATGTTAAAATTTTATAATGTTTCATGTTGGTTTGTTACGATTTTGAATCATGAGTTTGAACTTGGTATGAAATCTCTGAAAACTTAACCAGATGAAGTTAAATAATAACTAACGATCTATTGGAATTGCGTTTTTGCGTCAATTTTGAACTAAGTGCTTACAGTGGAAAAAAGCAGAAGGGCTGCGCTGAAAATGGCATGTAGGCTGCGCTTTTTGACAGCAGCCCTTTCCATAACAGCCCTTCACTTTTCAAGTAGGGCTGCGCTAGTCAGGCGCAACCCTTCACAAGGAAGGTGCGCTTTTTACTAAAAAGCGCAGCCCTTCTATGAAAGAAGGGATGCGCTAGTTCTAATTGGCGCAGCCC